>NW_027667380.1:0-265000 GCF_963924665.1 Micromys minutus | reverse complement strand
AATTCCTTTTATTTTGGGGCAAAAAGACAGAAATTTTGTTTATTTTTAGGTAAATAGGCAGAAATTTCACTTATTTTGAGGAAAAAAGGCAGAAATTTCTCTTATTTTGGGGCAAAAATGAAGAAATTTCCATTTTTGTGGCAAAAGGTATACATTCTCCTTATTTTCGGGCAAAAAAGCAGGAATTCCCAGTATTTTGGAGCAAAATTGCAGAAAATCCCCTAATTGTGGGGCAAAATTGCAGAAATTTTACTTATTTCAGGGAAAAAGGGAGAAATTTTCAGTATTTTGGGGCAAAAATGCAGAAATTCTTTATATTTTGTGGCAAAAATGCAGAAATTCCGTTTATTTTGAGGTAAAAAGGCTGAAATTCCCCTTATTTGGGGGCAAAAAGCAGGAATACCACTTATTTTGGGGCAAAATTGCAGAAATTTCACTTATTTCAGAAAAAAAGCAGAAATTTTCTTATTTTAGGGCAAAAAGGCAGAAATTTCTTTTATTTTAGTACAAAATTGCTGAAATTTTTCTTATTTTGGGCAAAAAGGCAGAAATTTCCCATATTTTGGGGCAAAAATGCAGAAATTTCCCTTATTTGAGGTAAAAATGCTGAAATTCCCATTATTTGGGGGCAAAAAGTCAAACATTCTTCATATTTTAAGGCAAAAAGCAGACATTTCCCTTATTTTGGGGAAAAATTTAGAAATTTAACATATTTAAGGGCAAAAAGTCCGAAATTCCCCTTATTTTGGAGAAAAAGACAAAAATTTCATTTATTTTTGTGGAAAAGTCAGAAATTGCACTTATTTTGAGTCAAAAAGGCGGAAAATCCCCTTATTTTGGGGTAAAAATGAAGAAATTTCCCTTTTTATGGCAAAAAGGTATACATTTCCTTTATTTTCAGGCAAAAAGGCAGAAATTCCCCGTATTTTGGAGCAAAATTGTAAAAATTCCCCTAATTTTCGGGCAAAAACACAGAACTTCCCCTTATTTTGGGGTTAAACTGCAGAAATTTCACTTATTTCGCAGCAAAATGGCAGAAATTCCCTTTATTTTCGGGGAAAAAGGCAGAAATTCCTATTATTTTTGGGCAAAAGGCAGAAATACCTCTTATTATATGGCAATATTACAGATATTTCTCCTATTTGGGGACAAAAAACAGAAATTCCCTTTATTTTGGGGCAAAATTGCAGAAAATTCCTTTATTATGGAAAAAAATTGCAGAAATTTCTTTTATTTTGGGGCAAAATTGCAGAAATTTCACTTATTTCAGGGCATAATTCAAAAATTCATTTTATTTTGGGGCAAAAAGACAGAAACTTTGTTTATTTTTAGGTAAATAGGCAGAAGTTTCACTTATTTTGAGGAAAAAAGGCGGAAATTCCTCTTATTTTGGGGCAAAAATGAAGAAATTTCGCTATTTTGTGGCAAAAGGTATACATTCTCCTTATTTTCGGGCAAAAAAGCAGGAATTCCCAGTATTTTGGAGCAAAATTGCAGAAATTCCCCTAATTGTGGGGCAAAAAGGCAGAAATTCCCTATATGTTAGGGCAAAAAAACAGAAATTCTCCTTATTTTGTGGTAAAACTAAGAAATTCCACTTATTTTGGGGCAAAATTGTAAAAATTTCCCTTATTTTGGGGCAAAATTGCAAAAACTTCACTTATTTTGGGGCAAAATTGCAGAAATTTCACTTATTTCAGGGAAAAAAGGCAGAAGTTTTCCTTATTTTGGGGCAAAAAGGCAGAAATTCCTAGTATTTTGTGCCAAAATGCAGAAATTCCCCTTATTTTGAGGTAAAAAGGCTGAAATTCCCCTTATTTGGGGGCAAAAAGGCAGAAATTTCCCTTATTTTGGGGCAAAATTGCAGAAATTTCACTTATTTCTGGGTAATAAGTCAGAAATTTTCCTTATTTGGGGGCAAAAAAGACAGAAATTCCCTTTGTTTTGGGGGAAAAAGACAGAAATTCCACTTATTTAGAGGCAAAAAAGCAGAAATTTCCCTTACTTTTGAGCAAAAATGAAGAAATTTCCCTTTTTTATGGCAAAAAAGTATGCATTCTTCTATTTTTCACGCAAAAAGGCAGAAATTCCCCGTATTTTGGAGCAAAATTACAGAAATTCCCCTAATTGTGGGGCAAAAAGGCAGAAGTTCCCTATATGTTGGAGAAAAAAGACAGAAATTCTTCTTAATTTGGGGCAAAACTCAGAAATTCCACTTATTTTGGGGCAAAATTCTAGAAATTTCCCTTATTTTGGAGAAAAATTGCAGAAATTTGACTTATTTTGGGGCAAAATTGCAGAAATTTCACTCATTTCATTAAAAAAGTAGAAATTTTCTTATTTTAGGGCAAAAAGGCAGAAATTTCTTTTATTTTGGTACAAAATTGCAGAAATTTTTCTTATTTTGGGGCAAAAAGGCAGAAATTTCTCATCTTTTAGGGCAAAAATGCAGAAATTCTTCTTATTTTGAGGTAAAAAGGCTGAAATTCCCATTATTTGGGGGCAAAAAGGCAGAAATTTCCCTTATTTTGGGGCAAAATTGCAGAAATTTCACTTATTTCTGGGTAATAAGTCAGAAATTTTCCTTATTTGGGGGCAAAAAGACAGAAATTCCCTTTGTTTTGGGGGAAAAAGACAGAAATTCCACTTATTTAGAGGCAAAAAAGCAGAAATTTCCCTTACTTTTGAGCAAAAATGAAGAAATTTCCCTTTTTTATGGCAAAAAAGTATGCATTCTTCTATTTTTCACGCAAAAAGGCAGAAATTCCCCGTATTTTGGAGCAAAATTACAGAAATTCCCCTAATTGTGGGGCAAAAAGGCAGAAGTTCCCTATATGTTGGAGAAAAAAGACAGAAATTCTCCTTAATTTGGGGCAAAACTCAGAAATTCCACTTATTTTGGGGCAAAATTCTAGAAATTTCCCTTATTTTGGAGAAAAATTGCAGAAATTTGACTTATTTTGGGGCAAAATTGCAGAAATTTCACTCATTTCATTAAAAAAGTAGAAATTTTCTTATTTTAGGGCAAAAAGGCAGAAATTTCTTTTATTTTGGTACAAAATTGCAGAAATTTTTCTTATTTTGGGGCAAAAAGGCAGAAATTTCTCATCTTTTGGGGCAAAAATGCAGAAATTCTTCTTATTTTGAGGTAAAAAGGCTGAAATTCCCATTATTTGGGGGCAAAAAGGCAGAAATTTCCCTTATTTTGGGGCAAAATTGCAGAAATTTTACTTACTTCAGGGTAATAAGTCAGAAATTTTCCTAATTTTGGGGCAAAAATATAGAAATTCCCTTTATTTTGGGGGAAAAAGACAGAAATTTTACTTATTTAGAGGCAAAAAAGCAGAAATTCCCCTTATTTTTTGAGCAAAAATGGAGAAATTTCCTTTTTTTATGGCAAAAAGGTATGCATTATTCTTATTTTTGGGCAAAAATGCAGAAATTCCTTGTATTTTATTAGCAAAATTGCAGAAATTCCCCAAATTGTTGGGCAAAAAGGTAGAAATTCCCTATATTTTGGGGCAAAAAGACAGAAATTCTCCTTATTTTGGGGAAAAACTCAGAAATTCCAATTATTTTGGGGCAAAATTCCAGAAATTTTCCTTATTTTGGGGCAAAATTGAAGAAATTTGACTTATTTCAGAAAAAAGCAGAAATTTTCTTATTTTGGGGCAAAAAGGCAGAAATTTTTTTTATTTTGGTACAAAATTGCAATTTTTTTTTCTATTTTGGGTCAAAAAGGCAGAAATTTCTCATATTTTGGGGTAAAAATGCATAAATTCCCCTTATTTTGAGGTAAAAAGGCTGAAATTCCCCTTATTTAGGAGCAAAAAGGCAGAAATTACTCTTATTTTGGGGCAAAATTGCAGAAATTTCACTTATTTCAGGGTAATAAGTCAGAAATTTTCCTTATTTTGGGGCAAAAAGACTGAAATTTCTTTTGTTTCTGGGGAAAAAGACAGAAAATCCACTTATTTAGAGGCAAAAAAGCAGAAATTCCCCTTATTTTGGTGCAAAAAATAAAGAAATTTCCCTTTTTTTATGGCAAAAATGTATGCATTCTTCTTATTTTTGGTAAAAAGAGCAGAAATTCCCCGTATTTTGGAGGAAAATTGCAGAAATTCCCCTAATTTTGGGGCAAGAATGCAGAAATTCCCTATATGTTGGGGCAAAAAGACAGAAATTCTCCTTATTTTGGGGCAAAACTCAGAAATTTAACTTATTTTGGGGCAAAATTGCAGAAATTTCACTTATTTCAGAAAAAAAGCAGAAATTTTATTATTTTGGGGCAAAAAGGCAGAAATTTCTCTTATTTTGGTACAAAATTACAGAAATTTCTCTTATTTTGGGGCAATAAGGCAGAAATTTCCCATATTTTGGGTCAAAAATGCTGAAATTCCCCTTATTTGGAGGTAAAAAGCTGATATTCCCCTTATTTGGGGGCAAAAAGGCAGAAATTTCCCTTAATTTGGGGCAAAATTGAAGAAATTTTACTTATTTCAGGGTAATAAGTCAGAAATTTTCCTTATTTTGGGGCAAAAAATACAGAAATTCCGTTTGTTTTGGGGGAAAAAAAAAGAAATTCCAATTATTTAGAGGCAAAAAAGCAGAAATTCCCCTTATTTTGGAGCAAAAATGAAGAAATTTCCCTTTTTTATGGAAAAAAGGTATGCATTCTTCTTATTTTCGGGCAAAAAGCCACAAATTCCCCGTATTTTGGAGCAAAATTGCAGAAATTCCCCTAATTGTGTGGCAAAAAGGCAGAAATTCCCTATATGTTGGGGCAAAAAGACAGAAATTCTCCTTATTCTGGGGCAAAAATCAGAAATTCCACTTATTTTGGGGCAAAATTGCAGAAGTTTGACTTATTTTGGGGCAAAATTGCAGAAATTTCACTTCTTTCAGAAAAAAGCAAAAATTCTCTTATTTTGGGTCAAAAAGGCAGAAATTTATTTTGGGACAAAATTGCAGAAATTTTTCTTATTTTGGGGCAAAAAGGCAGAAATTTCCCATATTATGGGGCAAAAATGAAGAAATTCCCCTAACTTTGATGTAAAAAGGCTGAAATTCCCCTTTTTGGGGTGCAAAAGGCAGAAATTTCCATTATTTTGGTTCAAAATTGCAGAAATTTCACTTATTTTAGGGTAATATGTCAGAAATTTTCATTATTTTGGAGCAAAAAATATAGAAATTCCCTTTGTTTTAGGGGAAAAAGACCGAAATTCCACATATTTAGAGGAAAAAAAGCAGAAAATCCTCTTATTTTGAAGCAAAAATGAAGAAATTTCTTTTTTTTATGGCAAAAAGGTATGCATTCTTCTTATTTTCGGGCAAAAATGCAGAAATTCCCCATATTTTGGAGCAAAATTGTAGAAATTCCCCTAATTGTGGGGCAAAAGGCAGAAATTCTCCTTATTTTGGTGCAAAACTCAGAAATTCCACTTATTTTGGGGCAAAATTTCAGAAATTTCACATATTTCAGAAAAAAAGCAGAAATTTTCTTATTTTAGGGCAAAAAGGCAGAAATTTCTTTTATTTTGGTACAAAATTGAAGAAATTTTTCTTATTTTGGGGCAAAAAGGCAGAAATTTCTCATCTTTTGGGGCAAAAATGCAGAAATTCTTCTTATTTTGAGGTAAAAAGGCTGAAATTCCCATTATTTGGGGGCAAAAAGGCAGAAATTTCCCTTATTTTGGGGCAAAATTGCAGAAATTTTACTTACTTCAGGGTAATAAGTCAGAAATTTTCCTAATTTTGGGGCAAAAATATAGAAATTCCCTTTATTTTGGGGGAAAAAGACAGAAATTTTACTTATTTAGAGGCAAAAAAGCAGAAATTCCCCTTATTTTTTGAGCAAAAATGGAGAAATTTCCTTTTTTTATGGCAAAAAGGTATGCATTATTCTTATTTTTGGGCAAAAATGCAGAAATTCCTTGTATTTTATTAGCAAAATTGCAGAAATTCCCCAAATTGTTGGGCAAAAAGGTAGAAATTCCCTATATTTTGGGGCAAAAAGACAGAAATTCTCCTTATTTTGGGGCAAAACTCAGAAATTCCAATTATTTTGGGGCAAAATTCCAGAAATTTTCCTTATTTTGGGGCAAAATTGAAGAAATTTGACTTATTTCAGAAAAAAGCAGAAATTTTCTTATTTTGGGGCAAAAAGGCAGAAATTTTTTTTATTTTGGTACAAAATTGCAATTTTTTTTTCTATTTTGGGTCAAAAAGGCAGAAATTTCTCATATTTTGGGGTAAAAATGCATAAATTCCCCTTATTTTGAGGTAAAAAGGCTGAAATTCCCCTTATTTAGGAGCAAAAAGGCAGAAATTACTCTTATTTTGGGGCAAAATTGCAGAAATTTCACTTATTTCAGGGTAATAAGTCAGAAATTTTCCTTATTTTGGGGCAAAAAGACTGAAATTTCTTTTGTTTCTGGGGAAAAAGACAGAAAATCCACTTATTTAGAGGCAAAAAAGCAGAAATTCCCCTTATTTTGGTGCAAAAAATAAAGAAATTTCCCTTTTTTTATGGCAAAAATGTATGCATTCTTCTTATTTTCGGTAAAAAGAGCAGAAATTCCCCGTATTTTGGAGGAAAATTGCAGAAATTCCCCTAATTTTGGGGCAAGAATGCAGAAATTCCCTATATGTTGGGGCAAAAAGACAGAAATTCTCCTTATTTTGGGGCAAAACTCAGAAATTTAACTTATTTTGGGGCAAAATTGCAGAAATTTCACTTATTTCAGAAAAAAAGCAGAAATTTTATTATTTTGGGGCAAAAAGGCAGAAATTTCTCTTATTTTGGTACAAAATTACAGAAATTTCTCTTATTTTGGGGCAATAAGGCAGAAATTTCCCATATTTTGGGTCAAAAATGCTGAAATTCCCCTTATTTGGAGGTAAAAAGCTGATATTCCCCTTATTTGGGGGCAAAAAGGCAGAAATTTCCCTTAATTTGGGGCAAAATTGAAGAAATTTTACTTATTTCAGGGTAATAAGTCAGAAATTTTCCTTATTTTGGGGCAAAAAATACAGAAATTCCGTTTGTTTTGGGGGAAAAAAAAGAAATTCCAATTATTTAGAGGCAAAAAAGCAGAAATTCCCCTTATTTTGGAGCAAAAATGAAGAAATTTCCCTTTTTTATGGAAAAAAGGTATGCATTCTTCTTATTTTCGGGCAAAAAGCCACAAATTCCCCGTATTTTGGAGCAAAATTGCAGAAATTCCCCTAATTGTGTGGCAAAAAGGCAGAAATTCCCTATATGTTGGGGCAAAAAGACAGAAATTCTCCTTATTCTGGGGCAAAAATCAGAAATTCCACTTATTTTGGGGCAAAATTGCAGAAGTTTGACTTATTTTGGGGCAAAATTGCAGAAATTTCACTTCTTTCAGAAAAAAGCAGAAATTCTCTTATTTTGGGTCAAAAAGGCAGAAATTTATTTTGGGACAAAATTGCAGAAATTTTTCTTATTTTGGGGCAAAAAGGCAGAAATTTCCCATATTATGGGGCAAAAATGAAGAAATTCCCCTAACTTTGATGTAAAAAGGCTGAAATTCCCCTTTTTGGGGTGCAAAAGGCAGAAATTTCCATTATTTTGGTTCAAAATTGCAGAAATTTCACTTATTTTAGGGTAATATGTCAGAAATTTTCATTATTTTGGAGCAAAAAATATAGAAATTCCCTTTGTTTTAGGGGAAAAAGACCGAAATTCCACATATTTAGAGGAAAAAAAGCAGAAAATCCTCTTATTTTGAAGCAAAAATGAAGAAATTTCTTTTTTTTATGGCAAAAAGGTATGCATTCTTCTTATTTTCGGGCAAAAATGCAGAAATTCCCCATATTTTGGAGCAAAATTGTAGAAATTCCCCTAATTGTGGGGCAAAAGGCAGAAATTCTCCTTATTTTGGTGCAAAACTCAGAAATTCCACTTATTTTGGGGCAAAATTTCAGAAATTTCACATATTTCAGAAAAAAAGCAGAAATTTTCTTATTTTAGGGCAAAAAGGCAGAAATTTCTTTTATTTTGGTACAAAATTGCAGAAATTTTTCTTATTTTGGGGCAAAAAGGCAGAAATTTCTCATATTTTGGGGCAAAATTCAGAAATTCCTCTTATTTTTAGGTAAATATGCTGAAATTTTCTTATTTGGGGGCAAAAAGACAGAAATTTCCCTTATTTGGGGGCAAAATTGCAGAAATTTCACTTATTTCATGGAAATAAGTCAGAAATTTTCCTTAATTTGAGGCAAAAAAGAAAGAAATTCCCTTTGTTTTGGGGGAAAAAGACAGAAATTCCAGTTATTTAGAGGCAAAAAAGCAGAAATTCCCCTTATATTGGAGCAAAAATGAAGAAATTTCCCTTTTTTGTGGCAAAAGGTATACATTTTCCTTATTTTGGGGCTAAAAAGCAGAAATTCCCTGTATTTTGGATCAAAATTGCAGAAATTCCCTAATTGTGGGTCAAAAAGGCAGAAATTCCCTATATGTTAGTGCAAAAAACAGAAATTCTCCTTATTTTGGGGTAAAACTCAGAAATTCCACTTATTTTGGGGAAAAATTCCAAAAATTTCCCTTATTTTGGGGCATAATTGCAGAAACTTCACTTATTTTGGGGCATAATTGCAGAAATTTCACTTATTTCAGGGAAAAAAAGGAGAAATTTTTCTTATTTTGGGGCAAAAAGGCAGAAATTCTTTATATTTTGGAGCAAAATTGCAGAAATTCCCCTAATTGTGGGGCAAAAAGGCAGAAATTCTCTATATGTTGGCGCAAAAAGACAGAAATTCTCCTTATTTTGGGGCCAAACTCAGAAATTCCACTTATTTTGGGGCAAAATTGCAGAAATTTCACTTATTTAGGGAAAAATTGCAGAAATTTCACTTATTTCAAAGTAAAAAAGCAAAACTTTTTTTATTTTAGGGCAAAAAGGCAGAAATTTCTTTTATTTTGATACAAAATTGCAGAAATTTTTCTTATTTTGGGCAAAAAGGCAGAAATTTCCGATATTTTGGGGCAAAAATGCAGAAATTCCCCTTATTTTGAGGTAAAAAGGATGAAATTCCCCTTATTTTGGGGCAAAAAATTAAACATTCTTCTTATTTTGGTGCAAAAAGGAGACATTTCCCTTATTTTGGGGAAAAATTTTAGAAATTTAACTTATTTCAGGGCAAAAAGTCAGAAATTTCCCTTATTTTGGGTCAAAAATACAGAAATTCCGTTTATTTTTGTGAAAAGTCAGAAATTGCACTTATTTTGAGTCTAAAAGGAGGAAAACCCCCTTATTTTGGGGTAAAAATGAAGAAATTTCCCTTTTTTATGGCAAAAAGGTATACATTCCCTTTATTTTCGGGCAAAAAGGCCGAAATTCCCCGTATTTTGCAGCAAAATTGCAGAAATTACCCTAATTTTGGGGTAAAAACGCAGAACTTCCCCTTATTTTGGGGTAAAACTGCAGAAATTTCACTTATTTCGCAGCAAAATGGCAGAAATTCCCTTTATTTTCGGTGAAAAAGGCAGAAAATTCCCGTATTTTAAAGCAAAGTTGCAGAAATTCACCTAATTTTGGGGTAAAACATGCAGTAATTTTCTTTATTTAGGGGCAAAAAGGCAGAAATTCCCCTTATTTTGGGGCAAAAGGCAGAAATTCCTTTTATTATATGGCAATATTTGAGAAATTTCTCTTATTTGGAAACAAAAAACAGAAATTCCCTTTATTTTGGGGCAAAATTGCAGAAAATTCCTTTATTATGGGGAAAAATTGCAGAAATTTCTTTTATTTTGGGGCAAAATTGCAAAAATTTCACTTATTTCAGGGCATAATTCAAAAATTCCTTTTATTTTGAGGCAAAAAGACAGAAATTTTGTTTATTTTTGGGTAAAAAGGCAGAAATTTTACATATTTTGAGGAAAAAAGGCAGAAATTCCTCTTATTTTGGGGCAAAAATGAAGAAATTTCCCTTTTTGTGGCAAAAGCTATACATTCTCCTTATTTTCGGGCAAAAAAGCAGGAATTCCCAGTATCTTGGAGCAAAATTGCAGTAATTCCCCTAATTGTGGGGCAAAAAGGCAGAAATTCCCTATATGTTAGGGCAAAAAAAAAGAAATTTTCCTTATTTTAAGGAAAAACTCAGAAATTCCACTTACTTTGGGGCAAAATTCCAGAAATTTCCCTTATTTTGGGGCAAAATTGCAGAGATTTCACTTATTTTGGGGTCAAAATTGTAGAAATTTCACTTATTTCAGGGAAAAAAGGCAGAAATTTCTCTTATTTTGGGGCAAAAAGGCAGAAATTCTTAATATATTGTGGCAAAAATGCAGAAATTTCCCTTATTTTGAGGTAAAAAGGGTGAAATCCCCTTATTTGGGGGCAAAAAGCCAGAAATTTCCCTTATTTTGGGGCAAAATTGCAGAAATTTCACTTATTTCAGGGTAATAAGTCATAAATTTTCCTTATTTTGGGGCTAAAAAGACAGAAATTCCCTTTGTTTTGGGGGAAAAAGACAGAAATTCCACATATTTAGAGGGAAAAAAGCAGAAATTCCCCTTATTTTGTAGCAAAAATGAAGAAATTTCCCTTCTCTGTGCCAAAAGGTAAACATTCCCTTTATTTTCGGGCTGAAAAGCAGAAATTCCTTGTATTTTGGAGCAAAATTGCAGAAATTCCCCAAATTGTGGGGCAAAAAGGCAGAAATTCGCTATATGTTAGGGCAAAAAGACAGAAATTCTCCTTATGTTGGGGCAAAACTCAGAAATTCCACTTATTTTGGGGCAAAATTCCAGAAATTTCACTTATTTTGAGGCAAAATTGCAGAAATATCACTTATTTCAGGGAAAAAAGGCAGAAATTTTCCTTATTTTGGGGCAAAAAGGCAGAAATTCCTAATATTTTGTGTCAAAAATGCAGAAAGTCCTCTTATTTTGAGGTAAAAACGCTGAAATTCCCCTATTTGGGTGCAAAAAGGCAGAAATTTCCCTTATTTTGGGGCAAAATTGCAGTAATTTCACTTATTTCAGGGTAATAAGTCAGAAAGTTTTCCTATTTTGGGGCAAAGAAGACAGAAATTCCCTTTGTTTTGGGGGAAAAGACAGAAATTCCACTTATTTAGAGGCAATAAAGCAGAAATTTCACTTATTTTGGAGCAAAAATGAAGAAATTTCCCTTTTTTATGGCAAAAAGGTATGCATTCTTCTTATTTTCGGGCAAAAAGGCAGAAATTCCACGTATTTTGGAGCAAAATTGCAGAAATTCCCCAAATTGTGGGGCAAAAAGGCAGAAATTCCCTATATGTTGGGGCAAAAAGACAGAAATTCTCCTTATTTTGGGGCAAAACTCAATAATTCCACTTATTTTGGGGCAAAATTCCAGAAATTTCCCTTATTTTGGGGCACAATTGCAGAAATTTCACTTATTTTGGGGCAAAATTGCAGAAATTTCACTTATTTCAGGGAAAAAAGGCAGAAATTTTTCTTATTTTGAAGCAAAAAGGCAGAAATTCCCCTTATTTTGAGGTAAAAACGCTGAAATTCCGTCTATTTTGGGGCAAAATGCAGAAATTCCCCTTATTTTAGGGCAAAAAGCTGACATTCCCCTTATTTTGAGGAAAATTTTAGAAATTTAACTTATTTCAGGGCAAAAAGTCAAAAATTCCCCTTATTTTGGGGCATAAATAGAGAAATTCCATTTATTTTGGGGGAAAATTCAGAAATTGGACTTATTTGGAGTCAAAAAGGCGGAAAATCCCCTTATTTTGGGGTAAAAATGAAGAAATTTCTCTTTTTTATGGCAAAAAGGTATACATTCCCTTTATTTTCAGGCAAAACGGCAGAAATTCCCCGTATTATGGAGCAAAATTGCAGAAATTCCCCTAATTTTGGGGCAAAAACGCAGAACTTCTCCTTATTTTGGAGTAAAACTGCAGAAATTTCACTTATTTCACGGCATAATGGCAGAAATTCCCTTTATTTTTGGAGAAAAAGGCAGAAAATCCCCGTATTTTGGAGCAAAATTGCAGAAATTCACCTAATTTTGGGGTAAAAAATGCAGTAATTTTCTTTATTTTGGGGCAAAAAGGTAGAAATTCCCCTTATTTTGGGGCAAAAGGTAGAAATTCTTCTTATTTTAGGGTAAAATTGCAGAAATTTCCCTTATTGGAGGAAAATAAACAGAAATTCCCTTTATTTTGGGTCAAAATTGCAGAAAATTCCTTTATTATGTGGAAAAATTGCAGAAATTCCTTTTATTTTAAGGCAAAATTGCAGAAATTTCACTTATTTCAGAGAAAAAAAAGCAAAAATTTTTCTTATTTTAGGGCAAAAAGGCAGAAATTCACCTTATTTTGAAGCAAAAAGGTAGAAATTCACCTTATTTTGGGTTAAAATTGCAGACATTTCACACATTTCAGGGCAAAAAGGCAGAAATTCCCTTTATTTTGGGATAAAATTGCAGAAATTTCCTTGTTTGGGGGCAAAAGGGAAGAAAATCCCCTTAATTTCGGGCAAAAAGTCAGAAATTCCCCGTATTTTTGAGCAAAATTGCAGAAATTCCCCTAATATTGGGGCCAAAATGCAGAAATTCCATTTTTTGGGGGCAAATCGGCAGAAGTTCCCCTTATTTTCGGGAAAAGAGGCAGAAATTCCCTGTATTTTGAAGCAAAATTGCAGAAACTCCTCTAATTTTGGTGCAAAAAGGCAGAAATTCCCTTTATTTTGGGGCAAAAATACAGAAATTCTCCTTATTTCGGGGCAAAAAGAAGAAATTTCCCTTATTTTGAGGCAAAGTTTTAGAAATTTCTTTTATTTTGGTACCGAATTGCAGAAATTTTTCTTATTTTGTGGCAAAAAAACAGAAAATTTCCATATGTTGGTGCAAAAAGTCTGAAATTCCCCTTATTTTGAGGTAAAATGCTGAAATTCCCCATATTTTTGGGCAGAAAGGCAGAAATTCCCTTCATTTTGGGGCAAAAAGGCACAAATTTTCCTTATTTTCGGGCAAAATTGCAGAAATTTCATTTATTTCATGGCATAAAGTTAGAAATTACTTTTATTTTGGGGCAAAAAGCAGAAATTTCTTTTATTTTGGTACAAAATTGAAGAAATTTTACTTATTTTGAAACAAAAAGTCAGAAACTCCTCATATTTTGTGCAAAAGGCAGAAATTCCCCTTATTTTGAGGTAAAAAGGCTGAAATTTCCATTATTTTGGGGCAAAAAGGCAGAAATTCCCTTTACTTTGTGGCAAAAATGCAGAAATTCCCGTTAATATGGGCAGAAAAG
Source organism: Micromys minutus (assembly GCF_963924665.1). Taxonomy (NCBI): domain Eukaryota; kingdom Metazoa; phylum Chordata; class Mammalia; order Rodentia; family Muridae; genus Micromys; species Micromys minutus. The sequence continues at coordinate 251,731 of NW_027667380.1, read as the reverse complement.
CAAAAATTTTCCTTATTTGGAGGCAATAAGGCAGAAATTCCCCATATTTTGTGGCAAAAAGGCAGAAATTTTCCTTATTTGGAGGTAAAATGCTGAAATTTTCCTTATTTTGGAAAAAAGGCAGAAATTCCCCTTATTTTGGGGCAAAATTGCAAAAATTTCACTTATTTCAGGGCAAAAAGTCAGAAATTTGCCTTATTTTGGGGCAAAAAGCAGAAATTCCTCTTATTTTGGGGAAAAATTGTGGAAATTTCAAATATTTCAGTGCAAAAAGTCAGAAATTCCCCTTATTTTGGGGCAAAATTTAAGAAATTTCCTTTATTTTTAAGCAAAATTGCAGAAATCTCCCCTATTTTGAGGCAAAATTATAAAAATTTAACTTATTTCAGGGAAAAAACGCAGAAATTTCTTTTATTTTGGAGCAAAAAGGCAGAAATAACTTTTATTTTGGTACAAAATTGCAGAAATTTTCTTTATTTTGGGGCAAAAATACAGAAATTCCCCATATTTTAGGGCAAAAATGCAGAGATTTCCCTTATTATTAGATAAAAAGGATGAAATTCCCTTTATTTTGGAGTAAAAAGACAGAAATTCCCCTTATTTTGTGGCAAAAAGACAGAAATTTCCCTTATTTTGGGGCAAAATTGCAGAAATTTCACTTATTTCAAGGCAAAATTCAAAAATTTCTTTTATTTTGGGGCAAAAAGACAGAAATTCCGTTTATTTTTGTGTAAAAAGGCAGAAATTTCACTTATTTTGAGGTAAAAAGGCAGAAATTCCTCTTATTTTTGGGCAAAAATGAAGAAATTTCCCTTTTTATTGGGAAAAGGTATACATTCCCCTTATTTTCGGACTAAAAAGTAGAAATTCCACGTATTTTGGAGCAAAATTGCAGAAATTCCCCAAATTGTGAGGCAAAAAGGCAGAAATTCCCTATATGTTTTGGCAAAAAGACAGAAATTCTTCTTATTTTGGGGTAAAACTCAGAAATTCCACTTATTTTAGGGAAAAATTCCAGAAATTTCCCTTAATTTGGGGCAAAATTGCAGAAATTTGAATTATTTTGGGGCAAAATTGCAGAAATTTTACTTATTTCTGAGAAAAAAGGCAAAAATTTTCCTTATTTGGGGGCAAAAAGGCAGAAATTTTTTATATTTTGTGGCAAAAATGCAGAAATTCCCCTTATTTGAGGTAAAAAGGCTGAAATTCCCCTTATTTGGGGGCAAAAAGGCAGAAATTTCCCTTATTTTGGGGCAAAATTGCAGAAATTTCACTTATTTCAGGGAAAAAAGTCAGAAATTTTCCATATTTTGGAACACAATGGCAGAAATTCTTAATATTTTGTGGCAAAAATGCATAAATTCCTTTTATTTTGATGTAAAAAGGCTGAAATTCCCCTTATTTGGAAGCAAAAAGGCAGAAATTTCCCTTATTTTGGGGTAAAAGGACAGAAATTCCCCTTATTTTGTGGCAAAAGCAGAAATTTCTTTTATTTTGGGGCAAAATTGCAGAAATTTCACTTATTTCAGGTCATAATTCAAAAATTCCTTTTATTTTGAGGCAAAAAAACAGAAATTCCGTTTATTTTTGGGTAAAAAGTCACAAATTTCACTTATTTTCAGGTAAAAAGGCAGAAATTCCTCTTATTTTGGGGCAAAAATGAAGAAATTTCCCTTTTTTTGTGGCAAAAGGTATAAATTCCCCTTATTTTCGGGCTTAAAAGCAGAAATTCCCCGAATTTTGCAGCAAAATTGCAGAAATTCTTATAATTGTGGGGCAAAAAGGCAGAAATTCCCTATATGTTAGGGCAAAAAAACAAAAATTCTCCTTATTTTGGGGCAAAATTGCAGAAAATTCCTTTATTATGTGGAAAAATTGCAGAAATTCCTTTTATTTTAAGGCAAAATTGCAGAAATTTCACTTATTTCAGAGAAAAAAAAGCAAAAATTTTTCTTATTTTAGGGCAAAAAGGCAGAAATTCACCTTATTTTGAAGCAAAAAGGTAGAAATTCACCTTATTTTGGGTTAAAATTGCAGACATTTCACACATTTCAGGGCAAAAAGGCAGAAATTCCCTTTATTTTGGGATAAAATTGCAGAAATTTCCTTGTTTGGGGGCAAAAGGGAAGAAAATCCCCTTAATTTCGGGCAAAAAGTCAGAAATTCCCCGTATTTTTGAGCAAAATTGCAGAAATTCCCCTAATATTGGGGCCAAAATGCAGAAATTCCATTTTTTGGGGGCAAATCGGCAGAAGTTCCCCTTATTTTCGGGAAAAGAGGCAGAAATTCCCTGTATTTTGAAGCAAAATTGCAGAAACTCCTCTAATTTTGGTGCAAAAAGGCAGAAATTCCCTTTATTTTGGGGCAAAAATACAGAAATTCTCCTTATTTCGGGGCAAAAAGAAGAAATTTCCCTTATTTTGAGGCAAAGTTTTAGAAATTTCTTTTATTTTGGTACCGAATTGCAGAAATTTTTCTTATTTTGTGGCAAAAAAACAGAAAATTTCCATATGTTGGTGCAAAAAGTCTGAAATTCCCCTTATTTTGAGGTAAAATGCTGAAATTCCCCATATTTTTGGGCAGAAAGGCAGAAATTCCCTTCATTTTGGGGCAAAAAGGCACAAATTTTCCTTATTTTCGGGCAAAATTGCAGAAATTTCATTTATTTCATGGCATAAAGTTAGAAATTACTTTTATTTTGGGGCAAAAAGCAGAAATTTCTTTTATTTTGGTACAAAATTGAAGAAATTTTACTTATTTTGAAACAAAAAGTCAGAAACTCCTCATATTTTGTGCAAAAGGCAGAAATTCCCCTTATTTTGAGGTAAAAAGGCTGAAATTTCCATTATTTTGGGGCAAAAAGGCAGAAATTCCCTTTACTTTGTGGCAAAAATGCAGAAATTCCCGTTAATATGGGCAGAAAAGCAAAAATTTTCCTTATTTGGAGGCAATAAGGCAGAAATTCCCCATATTTTGTGGCAAAAAGGCAGAAATTTTCCTTATTTGGAGGTAAAATGCTGAAATTTTCCTTATTTTGGAAAAAAGGCAGAAATTCCCCTTATTTTGGGGCAAAATTGCAAAAATTTCACTTATTTCAGGGCAAAAAGTCAGAAATTTGCCTTATTTTGGGGCAAAAAGCAGAAATTCCTCTTATTTTGGGGAAAAATTGTGGAAATTTCAAATATTTCAGTGCAAAAAGTCAGAAATTCCCCTTATTTTGGGGCAAAATTTAAGAAATTTCCTTTATTTTTAAGCAAAATTGCAGAAATCTCCCCTATTTTGAGGCAAAATTATAAAAATTTAACTTATTTCAGGGAAAAAACGCAGAAATTTCTTTTATTTTGGAGCAAAAAGGCAGAAATAACTTTTATTTTGGTACAAAATTGCAGAAATTTTCTTTATTTTGGGGCAAAAATACAGAAATTCCCCATATTTTAGGGCAAAAATGCAGAGATTTCCCTTATTATTAGATAAAAAGGATGAAATTCCCTTTATTTTGGAGTAAAAAGACAGAAATTCCCCTTATTTTGTGGCAAAAAGACAGAAATTTCCCTTATTTTGGGGCAAAATTGCAGAAATTTCACTTATTTCAAGGCAAAATTCAAAAATTTCTTTTATTTTGGGGCAAAAAGACAGAAATTCCGTTTATTTTTGTGTAAAAAGGCAGAAATTTCACTTATTTTGAGGTAAAAAGGCAGAAATTCCTCTTATTTTTGGGCAAAAATGAAGAAATTTCCCTTTTTATTGGGAAAAGGTATACATTCCCCTTATTTTCGGACTAAAAAGTAGAAATTCCACGTATTTTGGAGCAAAATTGCAGAAATTCCCCAAATTGTGAGGCAAAAAGGCAGAAATTCCCTATATGTTTTGGCAAAAAGACAGAAATTCTTCTTATTTTGGGGTAAAACTCAGAAATTCCACTTATTTTAGGGAAAAATTCCAGAAATTTCCCTTAATTTGGGGCAAAATTGCAGAAATTTGAATTATTTTGGGGCAAAATTGCAGAAATTTTACTTATTTCTGAGAAAAAAGGCAAAAATTTTCCTTATTTGGGGGCAAAAAGGCAGAAATTTTTTATATTTTGTGGCAAAAATGCAGAAATTCCCCTTATTTGAGGTAAAAAGGCTGAAATTCCCCTTATTTGGGGGCAAAAAGGCAGAAATTTCCCTTATTTTGGGGCAAAATTGCAGAAATTTCACTTATTTCAGGGAAAAAAGTCAGAAATTTTCCATATTTTGGAACACAATGGCAGAAATTCTTAATATTTTGTGGCAAAAATGCATAAATTCCTTTTATTTTGATGTAAAAAGGCTGAAATTCCCCTTATTTGGAAGCAAAAAGGCAGAAATTTCCCTTATTTTGGGGTAAAAGGACAGAAATTCCCCTTATTTTGTGGCAAAAGCAGAAATTTCTTTTATTTTGGGGCAAAATTGCAGAAATTTCACTTATTTCAGGTCATAATTCAAAAATTCCTTTTATTTTGAGGCAAAAAAACAGAAATTCCGTTTATTTTTGGGTAAAAAGTCACAAATTTCACTTATTTTCAGGTAAAAAGGCAGAAATTCCTCTTATTTTGGGGCAAAAATGAAGAAATTTCCCTTTTTTTGTGGCAAAAGGTATAAATTCCCCTTATTTTCGGGCTTAAAAGCAGAAATTCCCCGAATTTTGCAGCAAAATTGCAGAAATTCTTATAATTGTGGGGCAAAAAGGCAGAAATTCCCTATATGTTAGGGCAAAAAAACAAAAATTCTCCTTATTTTGGGGCAAAATTCAGAAATTCCACTTACTTTGGGGCAAAATTCCAGAAATTTCCCTTATTTTGGGGCAAAATTGCAGAAATTTCACTTATTTTGGGGTCAAAATTTCAGAAATTTAACTTATTTCAGAGAAAAAAAGGCAGAAATTTTTTTTATTTTGGGGCAAAAAGGCAGAAATTCCTAATATTTTGTGGCAAAAATGCAGAAATATCCCTTATTTTGAGGTAAAAAACTGAAATCCCCTTATTTTGAGGCAAAAAGGCAGAAATTCCAAATATTTTGTGGCATAAATGCAGAAATTTCTTTTATTTTGAGATAAAAAGGCTGAAATCCCCTTATTTGGGTGCAAAAATGCAGAAATTTCCCTTATTTTGGGGCAAAATTGCAGAAATATCACTTATTTCAGGGTAATAAGTCAGAAATTTTCCTTATTTTGGGGCAAAAAAGACAGAAATTCCCTTTGTTTTGGGGGAAAAAGACAGAAATTCCACATATTTAGAGGAAAAAAAGCAGAAATTCCCATTATTTTGGAGCAAAAATGAAGAAATTTCCCTTTTTTGTGGCAAAAAACATTCCATTATTTTCGGGTTGAAAAGTAGAAATTCCCCGTATTTTGGAGCAAAATTGCAGAAATTCCCCTAATTGTGGGGCAAAAAGGCAGAAATTCCCTATATGTTAGGGCAAAAAGACAGAAATTCTCCCTATTTTGGGTCAAAACACTGAAATTCCACTTATTTTGGGGCAAAATTCCAGAAAGTTTCCTAATTTTGGGGCAAAATTGCAGAAATTTCACTTATTTTGAGGCAAAATTTCAGAAATATCACTTATTTCAGGGGAATAAGGCAGAAATTTTCCTTATTTTGTGGCAAAAAGGCAAAAATTCCTAATATTTTGTGGCAAAAATGCAGAAAGTCCTATTTTGAGGTAAAAAAGCTGAAATTCCCCTATTTGGGGGAAAAAGGCAGAAATTTCCCTTATTTTGGGGCTAAATTGTAGTAATTTCACTTATTTCAGGGTAAGAAGTCAAAAATTTTCCTTATTTTGGGGCAAAAAAGACAGAAATTCCCTTTGTTTTGGGGGAAAAGACAGAAATTCCACTTATTTAAAGGCAATAAAGCAGAAATTCCTCTGATTTTGGAGCAAAAATGAAGAAATTTCCCATTTTTATGGCAAAAAAGTATGCATTCTTCTTATTTTCGGGCAAAAAGGCAGAAATTCCCCGTATTTTGGAGCAAAATTGCAGAAATTCCCCTAATTCTGGGGCAAAAAGGCAGAAATTCCCTATATTTTTGGGCAAAAAGACCGAAATTCTTCTTATTTTGGGGCAAAACTCAGAAATTCCAATTATTTTGGAACAAAATTCCAGAAATTTCCCTTATTTTGGGGCAAAATTGCAGAAATTTCACTTATTTTGGGGCAAAATTGCAGAAATTTCACTTATTTCAGGGAAAAATGCAGAAATTTTCTTATTTTTGGGCAAAATGGCAGAAATTTCTTTTATTTTGATCCATAATTGCAGAAATTTTTCTTATTTTGGGCAAAAAGGCAGAAATTATCCATATTTTGGGGCAAAAATGCAGAAATTCCACTTATTTTGAGGTAAAAAGGCTGAAATTCCCCCTATTTTGGGGCAAAAAGGCAGAAATTCCCCTTATTTTGGGGCAAAAAGCAGACATTTCCCTTATTTTGGGGAAAATTTTAGAAATTTAACTTATTTCAGGGCAAAAAGTAAGAAATTCCCCTTATTTTGGGGCAAAAAAGACAGAAATTTTGTTTATTTTTGGGGAAAAGTCAGAAATTGCACTTATTTGGAGTCAAAAAGGTGGAAAATCCCCTTATTTTGGGGTAAAAATGAAGAAATATCCCTTTTTTATGGCAAAAAGTTATACATTCCCTTTATTTTCGGGCAAAAAGGCAGAAATTCCCCGTATTTTGGAGCAAAATTGCAGAAATTCCCCTAATTTTGGGGCAAAAAGGCAGAACTTCCCCTTATTTTGGGGTAAAACTGCAGAAATTTCACTTATTTTGCGGCAAAATGGCAGAAATTCTCTTTATTTTTGGCGAAAAAGGCAGAAAATCCCCGTATTTTGGAGCAAAATTGCAGAAATTCACCTAATTTTGGGGTAAAACATGCAGTAATTTTCTTTATTTTGGGGCAAAAAGGCAGAAATTCACCTTATTTTAGGGCAAAATTGCAGAAATTTCCCTTATTTGGGGACAAAAAACAGAAATTCCCTTTATTTTGGGTCAAAATTTCAGAAAATTCCTTTATTATGGGGAAAAATTGCAGATATTTCTTTTATTTTAAGGCAAAATTGCAGAAATTTCACTTATTTCAGAGAAAAAAAGCAAAAATTTTTCTTATTTTAGGGCAAAAGCAGAAATTCACCTTATTTTGGGGCAAAAAGGCAGAAATTCACCTTATTTTGGGGTAAAATTGCAGACATTTCACATATTTCAGGGCAAAAAGGCAGAAATTCCCCTTATTTTGGGATAAAATTGCAGAAATTTCCCTTTTTTGGGGGCAAAAAGGCAGAAAATCCCATTAATATTGGGCAAAAATGCAGAAATTCCCCGTATTTTGGAGCAAAATTGCAGAAATTCCCCTAATATTGGGGCAAAAATGCAGAAATTCCCTTTATTTGGGGCAAATCGGCAGAAGTTCCCCTTATTTTCGGGAAAAGCGGCAGAAATTTCCTGTATTTTGAACCAAAATTGCAGAAACTCTCCTAATTTTGGTGCAAAAAGGCAGAAATTCCCTTTATTTTGGGGCAAAAATTCAGAAATTCTAATTATTTCAGGGCAAAAATCAGAAATTTCCCTTATTTTGGGGCAAAATTTTAGAAATTTCTTTTATTTTGGTACAGAATTGCAGAAATTTTTCTTATTTTGTGGCAAAAGTGCAGAAATTTTCTATATTTTGGTGCAAAAAGGTTGAAATTCCTCTTATTTTGAGGTAAAATGCTGAAATTCCCCATATTTTGGGGCAAAAAGGCAGAAATTCCCCTCATTTTGGGGCAAAAAGGCACAAATTTCCCTTATTTTCGGGCAAAATTGCAGAAATTTCATTTATTTCAGGGCAAAAAGTCAGAAATTACTTTTATTTTGGGGCAAAAACAGAAATTTCTTTTATTTTGGTACAAAATTGAAGAAATTTTTTTTAATATGGAACAAAACGTCAGAAATTCCTCATATTTTGAGCAAAAGGCAGAAATTCCCCTTATTTTGAGGTAAAAAGGCTGAAATTCCCGTTATTTTGGGGCAAAAAGGCAGAAATTCCCTTTACTTTGTGGCAAAAAGGCAGAAATTCCCGTTAATTGGGGCAGAAAAGCAAAAATTATCCTTATTTGGGGGCAATAAGGCAGAAATTCCCCATATTTTGTGGCAAAAAGGCAGAAATTTTCCTTATTTGGAGGTAAAATGCTGAAATTCCCCTTATTTTGGCAAAAGGCAGGAATTCCCCTTATTTTGGGGCAAAATTTCAGAAATTTCACTTATTTCAGGGCAAAAAGTCAGAAATTTGCCTTATTTTGGGGCAAAAAGCAGAAATTCTCCTAATTTTGGTGCCAAAAACAGAAATTCCTCTTATTTTGGGGTAAAATTGTGGAAATTTCAAATATTTCAGTGCAAAAAGGCACAAATTCCACTGTATTTCGGGCAATAAGAAATAAATTCCTTGTGTTTTGGAGTAAAATTTCAGCAATTCCCCTTATATTGTTGCAAAAATGTAGAAATTCCCTTTATTTTGGTTCAATAAGGCAGAAATTCCCCGTATTTTGAAGCAAAATTGCACATATTCTCCTAATTTTGAGGGAAAATGCAGAAATTCACATTATTTTGTTACAAAATAACAGAAATTCTCCTTATTTCAGGGCAAAAAGTCAGAAATTCCCCTTATTTTGGGGCAAAATTTCAGAAATTTCCTCAATTTTAGGGCAAAATTGCAGAAATCTCCCTTATTTTGGGGCAAAATTATAGAAATTTAACTTATTTAAGGGAAAAAACGCAGAAATTTCTTTTATTTTGGAGAAAAAAGGCAGAAATAACTTTTATTTTGGTACAAAATTGCAGAAATTTTCTTTATTTTGGGGCAAAAATACAGAAATTCCCCATATTTTAGGGCAAAAAGGCAGAGATTTCCCTTATTATGAGGTAAAAAGGCTGAAATTCCCTTTATTTTGGGGTAAAAAGGCAAAAATTCCCCTTATTTTGAGGCAAAAAGGCAGAAAATTCCCTTATTTTGAGGCAAAATTGCAGAAATTTCACTTATTTCAAGGCAAAATTCAAAAATTCTTTTTAGTTTGGGGCAAAAAGACAGAAATACCGTTTATTTTTGGGTAAAAAGGCAGAAATTTCACTTATTTTGAAGGAAAAAGGCAGAAATTCCTCTTATTTTTGGGCAAAAATGAAGAAATTTCCATTTTGTGGCAAAAGGTATACATTCCCCTTATTTTCGGACTAAAAAGTAGAAATTCCACGTATTTTGGAGCAAAATTGCAGAAATTCCCCTAATTGTGGGGCAAAAAAGGCATAAATTCCCTATATGTTGGGGCAAAAATACAGAAATTTTCCTTATTTCGGGGCAAAACTCAGAAATTCCACTTACTTTGGGGCAAAATTTCAGAAATTTCCTCAATTTTGGGGCAAAATTGCAGAAATCTCCCTTATTTTGGGGCAAAATTATAGAAATTTAACTTATTTAAGGGAAAAAACGCAGAAATTTCTTTTATTTTGGAGAAAAAAGGCAGAAATAACTTTTATTTTGGTACAAAATTGCAGAAATTTTCTTTATTTTGGGGCAAAAATACAGAAATTCCCCATATTTTAGGGCAAAAAGGCAGAGATTTCCCTTATTATGAGGTAAAAAGGCTGAAATTCCCTTTATTTTGGGGTAAAAAGACAAAAATTCCCCTTATTTTGAGGCAAAAAGGCAGAAATTTCCCTTATTTTGAGGCAAAATTGCAGAAATTTCACTTATTTCAAGGCAAAATTCAAAAATTCTTTTTAGTTTGGGGCAAAAAGACAGAAATACCGTTTATTTTTGGGTAAAAAGGCAGAAATTTCACTTATTTTGAAGGAAAAAGGCAGAAATTCCTCTTATTTTTGGGCAAAAATGAAGAAATTTCCATTTTGTGGCAAAAGGTATACATTCCCCTTATTTTCGGACTAAAAAGTAGAAATTCCACGTATTTTGGAGCAAAATTGCAGAAATTCCCCTAATTGTGGGGCAAAAAAGGCATAAATTCCCTATATGTTGGGGCAAAAATACAGAAATTTTCCTTATTTCGGGGCAAAACTCAGAAATTCCACTTACTTTGGGGCAAAATTCCAGAAATTTCCCTTATTTTGGGGCAAAATTGCAGAAATTTCCATTATTTTGGGGCAAAATTGCAGAAATTTCACTTATTTCAGGGTAATAAGTCAGAAATTTTCCTTATTTTGGGGCAAAAAAGACAGAAATTCCATTTGTTTTGGGGGAAAAAGACAGAAATTCCACATATTTAGAGGAAAAAAAGCAGAAATTCCCATTATTTTGGAGCAAAAATGAAGAAATTTCCCTTTTTTGTGGCAAAAAGTAAACATTCCCCTTATTTTCGGGCTGAAAAGTAGAAATTCAACGTATTTTGGAGCAAAATTGCAGAAATTCCCCTAATTGTGGGCAAAAAGGCAGAAATTCCCTATATGTTAGGGCAAAAAGACAGAATTTCTCCTTATTTTGGGGTAAAACTCAGAAATTCCACTTATTTTGGGACAAAATTCCAGAAATTTCCCTTATTTTGGGGTAAAATTGCAGAAATTTCACTTATTTTGAGGCAAAATTTCAGAAATATCACTTATTTCAGGGTAAAAAGGCAGAAATTTTCCTTATTTTGGGGCAAAAAGGCAGAAATTCCTAATATTTTGTGGCAAAAATGCAGAAAGTCCTCTTGTTTTGAGGTAAAAAAGCTGAAATTCCTCTATTTGAGGGCAAAAAGGCAGAAATTTCCCTAATTTTGGGGCAAAATTGCAGTAATTTCACTTATTTCAGGGTAAAAAGTCAGAAATTTTTTTTATTTTGGGGCAAAAAAGACAGAAATTCCCTTTGTTTTGGGGAAAAAGACAGAAATTCCACTGGTTTAGAGGAAATAAAGCAGAAATTCCTCTTATTTTGGAGCAAAAATGAAGAAATTTCCCATTTATATGGCAAAAAGTTATGCATTCTTCTTATTTTCGGGCAAAAAGGCAGAAATTCCCCGTATTTTGGAGCAAAATTGCAGAAATTCCCCTAATTGTGGGGCAAAAAGACAGAAATTCCCTATATGTTGGGGCAAAAAGACCGAAATTCTTCTTATTTTGGGGCAAAACTCAAAAATTCCAATTATTTTGGGGCAAAATTCCAATTTCCCTTATTGTGGGGCAAAATTGCAGAAATTTCACTTATTTTGGGGCAAAATTGCAGAAATTTAACTTATTTCAGGGAAAAAAAGCAGAAATTTACTTATTTTGGGGCAAAATGGCAGAAATTTCTTTTATTTTGATACATAATAGCAGAAATTTTTCTTATTTTGGGCAAAAAGGCAGAAATTTCCCATATTTTGGGGCAAAAATGCAGAAATTCCCCTTATTTTGAGATAAAAAGGCTGAAATTCCCCCAACTTTGGGGCAAATAGGCAGAAATTCCTCTTATTTTGGGGCAAAAAGCAGACGTTTCACTTATTTTGGGGAAAATTTTAGAAATTTAACTTATTTCAGGGCAAAAAGCCAGAAATTCCCCTTATTTTAGGGCAAAAAGACAGAAATTTTGTTTATTTTGGGGGAAAAGTCAGAAATTGCACTTATTTGGAGTCAAAAAGGTGGAAAATCCCCTTATTTTGGGGTAAAAATGAAGAAATATCTCTTTTTTATGGCAAAAAGTTATACATTCCCTTTATTTTCAGGCAAAAAGGCAGAAATTCCCCGTATTTTGGAGCAAAATTGCAGAAATTACTCTAATTTTGGGGCAAAAAGACAGAAATTCTCCTTATTTTGGGGAAAAACTCAGAAATTCCACTTACTTTGGGGCAAAATTCCAGAAATTTCCCTTATTTTGGGGCAAAATTGCAGAAATTTCCATTATTTTGGGGAAAATTGCAGAAATTTCACTTATTTCAGGGTAATAAGTCAGAAATTTTCCTTATTTTGGGGCAAAATTGCAGAAATTTCCATTATTTTGGGACAAAATTGCAGAAATTTCACTTATTTCAGGGTAATAAGTCAGAAATTTTCCTTATTTTGGGGCAAAAAAGACAGAAATTCCATTTGTTTTGGGGGAAAAAGACAGAAATTCCACATATTTAGAGGAAAAAAAGCAGAAATTCCCATTATTTTGGAGCAAAAATGAAGAAATTTCCCTTTTTTGTGGCAAAAGGTAAACATTCCCCTTATTTTCGGGCTGAAAAGTAGAAATTCAACGTATTTTGGAGCAAAATTGCAGAAATTCCCTGACTTGTGGGGCAAAAAGGCAGAAATTCCCTATATGTTAGGGCAAAAAGAAAGAAATTCTCCTTATTTTAGGGCAAAACTCAGAAATTCCACTTATTTTGGGGCAAAATTCCAGAAATTTCCCTTATTTGGGGGGAAAATTGCAGAAATTTCACTTATTTTGAGGCAAAATTTCAGAAATATCACTTATTTCAGGGTAAAAAGGCAGAAATTTTCCTTATTTTGGGGCAAAAATGCAGAAATTCCTAATATTTTGTGGCAGAAATGGAGAAAGTCTTTTTGTTTTGAGGTAAAAAAGCTGAAATTCCCCTATTTGGGGGCAAAAAGGCAGAAATTTCCCTTATTTTGTGGCAAAATTGCAGTAATTTCACTTATTTCAGGGTAAGAAGTCAAAAATTTTCTTTATTTTGGGGCAAAAAAGACAGAAATTCCCTTTGTTTTTGGGGAAAAGACAGAAATTCCACTTATTTAGAGGCAATAAAGCAGAAATTCCTATTATTTTGGAGCAAAAATGAAGAAATTTCCCATTTATATGGAAAAAAGTTATGCATTCTTCTTATTTTCGGGCAAAAAGGCATAAATTCCCCGTATTTTGGAGCAAAATTGCAGAAATTTTCCTAATTGTGGGGCAAAAAGACAGAAATTCCCTATATGTTGAAGCAAAAAGACCGAAATTCTCCTTATTTTGGGGCAAAACTCAAAAATTCCACTTATTTTGGGGCAAAATTCCAATTTCCCTTATTTTGGGGCAAAATTGCAGAAATTTCACTTATTTTGGGGCAAAATTGCAGAAATTTCACTTATTTCAGGGAAAAAAAGCAGAAATTTACTTATTTTGCGGCAAAATGGCAGAAATTTCTTTTATTTTGATACATAATTGCAGAAATTTTTCTTATTTTGGGCAAAAAGGCAGAAATTTCCCATATTTTGGGGCAAAAATGCAGAAATTCCCCTTATTTTGAGGTAAAAAGGCTGAAATTCCCCCTATTTTGGGGCAAAAATTCAGAAATTTTTCTTATTTTGGGGCAAAAAGCAAACATTTCCCTTATTTTGGGGAAAATTTTAGAAATTTAACTTATTTCAGAGCAATAAGTCAGAAATTCCCCTTATTTTGGGGCAAAAAATACAGAAATTTTGTTTATTTTTTGGAAAAGTCAGAAATTGCACTTATTTGGATTCAAAAAGGTGGAAAATCCCCTTATTTTGGGGTAAAAATGAAGAAATATCCCTTTTTTATGGCAAAAAGGTATACATTCCCTTTATTTTGGGGCAAAAAGGCAGAAATTCCCCGTATTTTGGAGCAAAATTGCAGAAATTCACCTAATAGTGGGGCAAAAAGACAGAAATTCCCTATATGTTGGGGAAAAAAGACCGAAATTCTTCTTATTTTAGGGCAAAACTCAAAAATTCCAATTATTTTGGGGCAAAGTTCCAATTTCCCTTATTTTGGGGCAAAATTGCAGAAATTTCACTTATTTTGGGGCAAAATTGCAGAAATTTCCTCAATTTTGGGGCAAAATTGCAGAAATCTCCCTTATTTTGGGGTAAAATTATAGAAATTTAACTTATTTCAGGGAAAAAACGCAGAAATTTCTTTTATTTTGGAGAAAAAAGGAAGAAATAACTTTTATTTTGGTACAAAATTGCAGAAATTTTCTTTATTTTGGGGCAAAAATACAGAAATTCCCCATATTTTAGGGCAAAAAGGCAGAGATTTCCCTTATTATGAGGTAAAAAGGCTGAAATTCCCTTTATTTTGGGGTAAAAAGACAAAAATTCCCCTTATTTTGAGGCAAAAAGGCAGAAATTTCCCTTATTTTGAGGCAAAATTGCAGAAATTTCACTTCTTTCAAGGCAAAATTCAAAAATTCTTTTTAGTTTGGGGCAAAAAGAAAGAAATACCGTTTATTTTTAGGGAAAAAGGCAGAAATTTCACTTATTTTGTTGTAAAAAGGCAGAAATTCCTCTTATTTTTGGGCAAAAATGAAGAAATTTCCATTTTGTGGCAAAAGGTATACATTCCCCTTATTTTCGGACTAAAAAGTAGAAATTCCACGTATTTTGGAGCAAAATTGCAGAAATTCCCCTAATTGTGGAGCAAAAAAGGCAGAAATTCCCTATATGTTGGGGCAAAAAGACAGAAATTCTCCTTATTTTGGGGCAAAACTCAGAAATTCCACTTACTTTGGGGCAAAATTCCAGAAATTTCCCTTATTTTGGGGCAAAATTGCAGAAATTTCCATTATTTTGGGGCAAAATTGCAGAAATTTCACTTATTTCAGGGTAATAAGTCAGAAATTTTCTTTATTTTGGGGCAAAAAAGACAGAAATTCCATTTGTTTTGGGGGAAAAAGACAGAAATTCCACATATTTAGAGGAAAAAAAGCAGAAATTCCCATTATTTTGGAGCAAAAATGAAGAAATTTCCCTTTTTTGTGGCAAAAGGTAAACATTCCCCTTATTTTCGGGCTGTAAAGTAGAAATTCAACGTATTTTGGAGCAAAATTGCAGAAATTCCCCTAATTGTGTGGCAAAATGCAGAAATTCCCTATATGTTAGGGCAAAAAGACAGAAATTCTCCTTATTTTAGGGCAAAACTCAGAAATTCCACTTATTTTGGGGCAAAATTCCAGAAATTTCCCTTATTTGGGGGGAAAATTGCAGAAATTTCACTTATTTTGAGGCAAAATTTCAGAAATATCACTTATTTCAGGGAAAAAAGGCAGAAATTTTCCTTATTTGGGGGCAAAAAGGCAGAAATTCCTAATATTTTGTGGCAGAAATGCAGAAAGTCCTTTTGTTTTGAGGTAAAAAAGCTGAAATTCCCCTATTTGGGGGCAAAAAGGCAGAAATTTCCCTTATTTTGGGGCAAAATTGCAGTAATTTCACTTCTTTCAGAGTAAGAAGTCAAAAATTTTCTTTATTTTGGGGCAAAAAAGACAGAAATTCCCTTTGTTTTTGGGGAAAAGACAGAAATTCCACTTATTTAGAGGCAATAAAGCAGAAATTCCTATTATTTTGGAGCAAAAATGAAGAAATTTCCCATTTATATGGCAAAAAGGTATGCATTCTTCTTATTTTCGGGCAAAAAGGCAGAAATTCCCCGTATTTTGGAGCAAAATTGCAGAAATTCCCCTAATTGTGGGGCAAAAAGACAGAAATTCCCTATATGTTGGGGCAAAAAGACCGAAATTCTTCTTATTTTGGGGCAAAACTCAAAAATTCCAATTATTTTGGGGCAAAATTCCAATTTCCCTTATTTTGGGGCAAAATTGCAGAAATTTCACTTATTTTGGGGCAAAATTGCAGAAATTTCACTTATTTCAGGGAAAAAAAGCAGAAATTTACTTATTTTGGGGCAAAATGGCAGAAATTTCTTTTATTTTGATACATAATTGCAGAAATTTTTCTTATTTTGGGCAAAAAGGCAGAAATTTCCCATATTTTGGGGCAAAAATGCAGAAATTCCCCTTATTTTGAGATAAAAAGGCTGAAATTCCCCCAACTTTAGGGCAAATAGGCAGAAATTCCTCTTATTTTGGGGCAAAAAGCAGATGTTTCCCTTATTTTGGGGAAAATTTTAGAAATTTAACTTATTTCAGGGCAAAAAGTCAGAAATTCCCATTATTTTAGGGCAAAAAGACAGAAATTTTGTTTATTTTTGGGGAAAAGTCAGAAATTGCACTTATTTGGAGTCAAAAAGGTGGAAAATCCCCTTATTTTGGGGTAAAAATGAAGAAATATCTCTTTTTTATGGCAAAAAGTTATACATTCCCTTTATTTTCGGGCAAAAAGGCAGAAATTCCCCGTATTTTGGAGCAAAATTGCAGAAATTCCCCTTATTTTGGGGCAAAAAGAAAGAAATTCTCCTTATTTTGGGGCAAAACTCAGAAATTCCACTTACTTTGGGGCAAAATTCCAGAAATTTCCCTTATTTTGGGGCAAAATTGCAGAAATTTCCATTATTTTGGGGAAAATTGAAGAAATTTCACTTATTTCAGGGTAATAAGTCAGAAATTTTCTTTATTTTGGGGCAAAAAAGACAGAAATTCCATTTGTTTTGGGGGAAAAAGACAGAAATTCCACATATTTAGAGGAAAAAATGCAGAAATTCCCATTATTTTGGAGCAAAAATGAAAAAATTTCTTTTTTTTGTGGCAAAAGGTAAACATTCCCCATATTTTCGGGCTGAAAAGTAGAAATTCAACATATTTTGGAGCAAAATTGCAGAAATTCCACTACTTGTGGGGCAAAAAGTCAGAAATTCCCTATATGTTATGGCAAAAAGACAGAAATTCTCCTTATTTTAGGGCAAAACTCAGAAATTCCACTTATTTTGGGGCAAAATTCCAGAAATTTCCCTTATTTGGGGGAAAATTGCAGAAATTTCACTTATTTTGAGGCAAAATTTCAGAAATATCACTTATTTCAGGGAAAAAAGGCAGAAATTTTCCTTATTTTGGGGCAAAAAGGCAGAAATTCCTAATATTTTGTGGCAGAAATGCAGAAAGTCCTTTTGTTTTGAGGTAAAAAAGCTGAAATTCCCCTATTTGGGGGCAAAAAGGCAGAAATTTCCCTTATTTGGGGGCAAAATTGCAGTAATTTCAATTATTTCAGGGTAAGAAGTCAAAAATTTTCTTTATTTTGGGGCAAAAAAGACAGAAATTCCCTTTGTTTTTGGGGAAAAGACAGAAATTCCACTTATTTAGAGGCAATAAAGCAGAAATTCCTATTATTTTGGAGCAAAAATGAAGAAATTTCCCATTTATATCACAAAAAGGTATGCATTCTTCTTTTTTTCGGGCAAAAAGGCAGAAATTCCCCGTATTTTGGAGCAAAATTGCAGAAATTCCCCTAATTGTGGGGCAAAAAGGCAGAAATTCCCTATATGTTAGGGCAAAAAGACAGAAATTCTCCTTATTTTGGGGCAAAACTCAGAAATTCCACTTATTTTGGGGCAAAATTCCAGAAATTTCCCTTATTTTGGGGCAAAATTGCAAAAATTTCCCTTATTTTGAGGCAAAATTTCAGAAATATCACTTATTTCAGGGTAAAAAGGCAGAAATTTTCCTTATTTTGGGGCAAAAAGGCAGAAATTCCTAATATTTTGTGGCAAAAATGCAGAAAGTCCTCTTGTTTTGAGGTAAAAAAGCTGAAATTCCTCTATTTGGGGGCAAAAAGGCAGAAATTTCCCTTATTTTGGGGCAAAATTGCAGTAATTTTACTTATTTCAGGGTAAGAAGTCAGAAATTTTCTTTATTTTGGGGCAAAAAAGACAGAAATTCTCTTTGTTTTGGGGGAAAAGACAGAAATTCCACTGGTTTAGAAGCAATAAAGCAGAAATTCCTCTTATTTTGGAGCAAAAATGAAGAAATTTCCCATTTATATGGCAAAAAGGTATGCATTCTTCTTATTTTCGGGCAAAAAGGCAGAAATTCCCCGTATTTTGGAGCAAAATTGCAGAAATTCCCCTAATTGTGGGGCAAAAAGACAGAAATTCCCTATATGTTGGGGCAAAAAGACCGAAATTCTTCTTATTTTGGGGCAAAACTCAAAAATTCCAATTATTTTGGGGCAAAATTCCAATTTCCCTTATTTTGGGGCAAAATTGCAGAAATTTCACTTATTTTGGGGCAAAATTGCAGAAATTTCACTTATTTCAGGGAAAAAAAGCAGAAATTTACTTATTTTGGGGCAAAATGGCAGAAATTTCTTTTATTTTGATACATAATTGCAGAAATTTTTCTTATTTTGGGCAAAAAGGCAGAAATTTCCCATATTTTGGGGCAAAAATGCAGAAATTCCCAATATTTTGAGATAAAAAGGCTGAAATTCCCCCAACTTTAGGGCAAATAGGCAGAAATTCCTCTTATTTTGGGGCAAAAAGCAGATGTTTCCCTTATTTTGGGGAAAATTTTAGAAATTTAACTTATTTCAGGGCAAAAAGTCAGAAATTCCCATTATTTTAGGGCAAAAAGACAGAAATTTTGTTTATTTTTGGGGAAAAGTCAGAAATTGCACTTATTTGGAGTCAAAAAGGTGGAAAATCCCCTTATTTTGGGGTAAAAATGAAGAAATATCTCTTTTTTATGGCAAAAAGTTATACATTCCCTTTATTTTCGGGCAAAAAGGCAGAAATTCCCCGTATTTTGGAGCAAAATTGCAGAAATTCCCCTTATTTTGGGGCAAAAAGAAAGAAATTCTCCTTATTTTGGGGCAAAACTCAGAAATTCCACTTACTTTGGGGCAAAATTCCAGAAATTTCCCTTATTTTGGGGCAAAATTGCAGAAATTTCCATTATTTTGGGGAAAATTGAAGAAATTTCACTTATTTCAGGGTAATAAGTCAGAAATTTTCTTTATTTTGGGGCAAAAAAGACAGAAATTCCATTTGTTTTGGGGGAAAAAGACAGAAATTCCACATATTTAGAGGAAAAAATGCAGAAATTCCCATTATTTTGGAGCAAAAATGAAAAAATTTCTTTTTTTTGTGGCAAAAGGTAAACATTCCCCATATTTTCGGGCTGAAAAGTAGAAATTCAACATATTTTGGAGCAAAATTGCAGAAATTCCACTACTTGTGGGGCAAAAAGTCAGAAATTCCCTATATGTTATGGCAAAAAGACAGAAATTCTCCTTATTTTAGGGCAAAACTCAGAAATTCCACTTATTTTGGGGCAAAATTCCAGAAATTTCCCTTATTTGGGGGAAAATTGCAGAAATTTCACTTATTTTGAGGCAAAATTTCAGAAATATCACTTATTTCAGGGAAAAAAGGCAGAAATTTTCCTTATTTTGGGGCAAAAAGGCAGAAATTCCTAATATTTTGTGGCAGAAATGCAGAAAGTCCTTTTGTTTTGAGGTAAAAAAGCTGAAATTCCCCTATTTGGGGGCAAAAAGGCAGAAATTTCCCTTATTTGGGGGCAAAATTGCAGTAATTTCAATTATTTCAGGGTAAGAAGTCAAAAATTTTCTTTATTTTGGGGCAAAAAAGACAGAAATTCCCTTTGTTTTTGGGGAAAAGACAGAAATTCCACTTATTTAGAGGCAATAAAGCAGAAATTCCTATTATTTTGGAGCAAAAATGAAGAAATTTCCCATTTATATCACAAAAAGGTATGCATTCTTCTTATTTTCGGGCAAAAAGGCAGAAATTCCCCGTATTTTGGAGCAAAATTGCAGAAATTCCCCTAATTGTGGGGCAAAAAGGCAGAAATTCCCTATATGTTAGGGCAAAAAGACAGAAATTCTCCTTATTTTGGGGCAAAACTCAGAAATTCCACTTATTTTGGGGCAAAATTCCAGAAATTTCCCTTATTTTGGGGCAAAATTGCAGAAATTTCCCTTATTTTGAGGCAAAATTTCAGAAATATCACTTATTTCAGGGTAAAAAGGCAGAAATTTTCCTTATTTTGGGGCAAAAAGGCAGAAATTCCTAATATTTTGTGGCAAAAATGCAGAAAGTCCTCTTGTTTTGAGGTAAAAAAGCTGAAATTCCTCTATTTGGGGGCAAAAAGGCAGAAATTTCCCTTATTTTGGGGGAAAATTGCAGTAATTTTACTTATTTCAGGGTAAGAAGTCAGAAATTTTCTTTATTTTGGGGCAAAAAAGACAGAAATTCTCTTTGTTTTGGGGGAAAAGACAGAAATTCCACTGGTTTAGAAGCAATAAAGCAGAAATTCCTCTTATTTTGGAGCAAAAATGAAGAAATTTCCCATTTATATGGCAAAAAGGTATGCATTCTTCTTATTTTCGGGCAAAAAGGCAGAAATTCCCCGTATTTTGGAGCAAAATTGCAGAAATTCCCCTAATTGTGGGGCAAAAAGACAGAAATTCCCTATATGTTGGGGCAAAAAGACCGAAATTCTTCTTATTTTGGGGCAAAACTCAAAAATTCCAATTATTTTGGGGCAAAATTCCAATTTCCCTTATTTTGGGGCAAAATTGCAGAAATTTCACTTATTTTGGGGCAAAATTGCAGAAATTTCACTTATTTCAGGGAAAAAAAGCAGAAATTTACTTATTTTGGGGCAAAATGGCAGAAATTTCTTTTATTTTGATACATAATAGCAGAAATTTTTCTTATTTTGGGCAAAAAGGCAGAAATTTCCCATATTTTGGGGCAAAAATGCAGAAATTCCCCTTATTTTGAGATAAAAAGGCTGAAATTCCCCCAACTTTGGGGCAAATAGGCAGAAATTCCTCTTATTTTGGGGCAAAAAGCAGACGTTTCCCTTATTTTGGGGAAAATTTTAGAAATTTAACTTATTTCAGGGCAAAAAGTCAGAAATTCCCCTTATTTTAGGGCAAAAAGACAGAAATTTTGTTTATTTTGGGGGAAAAGTCAGAAATTGCACTTATTTGGAGTCAAAAAGGTGGAAAATTCCCTTATTTTGGGGTAAAAATGAAGAAATATCTCTTTTTTATGGCAAAAAGTTATACATTCCCTTTATTTTCGGGCAAAAAGGCAGAAATTCCTCGTATTTTGGAGCAAAATTGCAGAAATTCCCCTAATTTTGGGGCAAAAAGACAGAAATTCTCCTTATTTTGGGGCAAAACTCAGAAATTCCACTTACTTTGGGGCAAAATTCCAGAAATTTCCCTTATTTTGGGGCAAAATTGCAGAAATTTCCATTATTTTGGGACAAAATTGCAGAAATTTCACTTATTTCAGGGTAATAAGTCAGAAATTTTCCTTATTTTGGGGCAAAAAAGAAAGAAATTCCATTTGTTTTGGGGGAAAAAGACAGAAATTCCACATATTTAGAGGAAAAAAAGCAGAAATTCCCATTATTTTGGAGTAAAAATGAAGAAATTTCCCTTTTTTGTGGCAAAAGGTAAACATTCCCCATATTTTCGGGATGAAAAGTAGAAATTCAACATATTTTGGAGCAAAATTGCAGAAATTCCCCTACTTGTAGGGCAAAAAGGCAGAAATTCCCTATATGTTAGGGCAAAAAGACAGAAATTCTCCTTATTTTAGGGCAAAACTCAGAAATTCCACTTATTTTGGGGCAAAATTCCAGAAATTTCCCTTATTTTGGGGCAAAATTGCAGAAATTTCACTTATTTTGAGGCAAAATTTCAGAAATATCACTTATTTCAGGGAAAAAAGGCAGAAATTTTCCTTATTTTGGGGCAAAAAGGCAGAAATTCCTAATATTTTGTGGCAGAAATGCAGAAAGTCCTTTTGTTTTGAGGTAAAAAAGCTGAAATTCCCCTATTTGGGGGCAAAAAGGCAGAAATTTCCCTTATTTGGGGGCAAAATTGCAGTAATTTCAATTATTTCAGGGTAAGAAGTCAAAAATTTTCTTTATTTTGGGGCAAAAAAGACAGAAATTCCCTTTGTTTTTGGGGAAAAGACAGAAATTCCACTTATTTAGAGGCAATAAAGCAGAAATTCCTATTATTTTGGAGCAAAAATGAAGAAATTTCCCATTTATATCACAAAATGGTATGCATTCTTCTTATTTTCGGGCAAAAAGGCAGAAATTCCCCGTATTTTGGAGCAAAATTGCAGAAATTCCCCTAATTGTGGGGCAAAAAGGCAGAAATTCCCTATATGTTAGGGCAAAAAGACAGAAATTCTCCTTATTTTGGGGCAAAACTCAGAAATTCCACTTATTTTGGGGCAAAATTCCAGAAATTTCCCTTATTTTGGGGCAAAATTGCAGAAATTTCCCTTATTTTGAGGCAAAATTTCAGAAATATCACTTATTTCAGGGTAAAAAGGCAGAAATTTTCCTTATTTTGGGGCAAAAAGGCAGAAATTCCTAATATTTTGTGGCAGAAATGCAGAAAGTCCTTTTGTTTTGAGGTAAAAAAGCTGAAATTCCCCTATTTGGGGGCAAAAAGGCAGAAATTTCCCTTATTTTGGGGGAAAATTGCAGTAATTTCACTTATTTCAGGGTAAGAAGTCAAAAATTTTCTTTATTTTGGGGCAAAAAAGACAGAAATTCCCTTTGTTTTTGGGGAAAAGAGAGAAATTCCACTTATTTAGAGGCAATAAAGCAGAAATTCCTATTATTTTGGAGCAAAAATGAAGAAATTTCCCATTTATATGGCAAAAAGTTATGCATCCTTCTTATTTTCGGGCAAAAAGGCAGAAATTCCCCGTATTTTGGAGCAAAATTGCAGAAATTCCCCTAATTGTGGGGCAAAAAGACAGAAATTCCCTATATGTTGGGGCAAAAAGACCGAAATTCTTCTTATTTTGGGGCAAAACTCAAAAATTCCAATTATTTTGGGGCAAAATTCCAATTTCCCTTATTTTGGGGCAAAATTGCAGAAATTTCACTTATTTTGGGGCAAAATTGCAGAAATTTCACTTATTTCAGGGAAAAAAAGCAGAAATTTACTTATTTTGGGGCAAAATGGCAGAAATTTCTTTTATTTTGATACATAATAGCAGAAATTTTTCTTATTTTGGGCAAAAAGGCAGAAATTTCCCATATTTTGGGGCAAAAATGCAGAAATTCCCCTTATTTTGAGATAAAAAGGCTGAAATTCCCCCAACTTTGGGGCAAATAGGCAGAAATTCCTCTTATTTTGGGGCAAAAAGCAGACGTTTCCCTTATTTTGGGGAAAATTTTAGAAATTTAACTTATTTCAGGGCAAAAAGTCAGAAATTCCCCTTATTTTAGGGCAAAAAGACAGAAATTTTGTTTATTTTTGGGGAAAAGTCAGAAATTGCACTTATTTGGAGTCAAAAAGGTGGAAAATTCCCTTATTTTGGGGTAAAAATGAAGAAATATCTCTTTTTTATGGCAAAAAGTTATACATTCCCTTTATTTTCGGGCAAAAAGGCAGAAATTCCTCGTATTTTGGAGCAAAATTGCAGAAATTCCCCTAATTTTGGGGCAAAAAGACAGAAATTCTCCTTATTTTGGGGCAAAACTCAGAAATTCCACTTACTTTGGGGCAAAATTCCAGAAATTTCCCTTATTTTGGGGCAAAATTGCAGAAATTTCCATTATTTTGGGACAAAATTGCAGAAATTTCACTTATTTCAGGGTAATAAGTCAGAAATTTTCCTTATTTTGGGGCAAAAAAGACAGAAATTCCATTTGTTTTGGGGGAAAAAGACAGAAATTCCACATATTTAGAGGAAAAAAAGCAGAAATTCCCATTATTTTGGAGTAAAAAAGGAAGAAATTTCCCTTTTTTGTGGCAAAAGGTAAACATTCCCCATATTTTCGGGATGAAAAGTAGAAATTCAACATAGTTTGAAGCAAAATTGCAGAAATTCCCCTAATTGTGGGGCAAAAAGGCAGAAATTCCCTATATGTTAGGGCAAAAAGACAGAAATTCTCCTTATTTTGGGGCAAAACTCAGAAATTCCACTTATTTTGGGGCAAAATTCCAGAAATTTCCCTTATTTTGGGGCAAAATTGCAGTAATTTCACTTATTTTGAGGCAAAATTTCAGAAATATCACTTATTTCAGGGTAAAAAGGCAGAAATTTTCCTTATTTTGGGGCAAAAAGGCAGAAATTCCTAATATTTTGTGGCAAAAATCCAGAAATTCCCTTTATTTTGTGTCAAAAAGGCAGAAATTTCTTTTATGTTGGGGCAAAATTGCAGAAATTTCCCTTATTTTGGGGCAAAATTGCAGTAATTTCACTTATTTCAGTGTAAGAAGTCAGAAATTTTCTTTATTTTGGGGCAAAAAATACAGAAATTCCCTTTGTTTTTGGGGAAAAGACAGAAATTCCACTTATTTAGAGGCAATAAAGCAGAAATTCCTATTATTTTGGAGCAAAAATGAAGCAATTTCCCATTTATATGGAAAAAAGTTATGCATTCTTCTTATTTTCGGGCAAAAAGGCAGAAATTCCCCGTATTTTGGAGCAAAATTGCAGAAATTCCCCTAATTGTGGGGCAAAAAGAAGGAAATTCCCTATATGTTGGGGCAAAAAGACCGAAATTCTTCTTATTTTGGGGCAAAACTCAAAAATTCCAATTATTTTGGGGCAAAATTCCAATTTCCCTTATTTTGGGGCAAAATTGCAGAAATTTCACTTATTTTGGGGCAAAATTGCAGAAATTTCACTTATTTCAGGGAAAAAAAGCAGAAATTTACTTATTTTGGGGCAAAATGGCAGAAATTTCTTTTATTTTGATACATAATTGCAGAAATTTTTCTTATTTTGGGCAAAAAGGCAGAAATTTCCCATATTTTGGGGCAAAAATGCAGAAATTCCCCTTATTTTGAGGTAAAAAGGCTGAAATTCCCCCAACTTTGGGGCAAATAGGCAGAAATTCCTCTTATTTTGGGGCAAAAAGCAGACGTTTCCCTTATTTTGGGGAAAATTTTAGAAATTTAACTTATTTCAGGGCAAAAAGTCAGAAATTCCTTTTATTTTAGGGCAAAAAGACAGAAATTTTGTTTATTTTTGGGGAAAAGTCAGAAATTGCAGATATTTGGAGTCAAAAAGGTGGAAAATCCCCTTATTTTGGGGTAAAAATGAAGAAATATCTCTTTTTTATGGCAAAAAGGTATACATTCCTTATATTTTCTGGCAAAAAGGCAGAAATTCCCTGTATTTTGGAGCAAAATTGCAGAAATTCCCCTAATTTTGGGGCAAAAAGACAGAAATTCTCTATATGTTGGGGCAAAAAGACCGAAATTCTTCTTATTTTGGGGCAAAACTCAAAAATTCCAATTATTTTGGGGCAAAATTCCAATTTCCCTTATTTTGGGGCAAAATTGCAGAAATTTCACTTATTTTGGGGCAAAATTGCAGAAATTTCACTTATTTCAGGGAAAAAAAGCAGAAATTTACTTATTTTGGGGCAAAATGGCAGAAATTTCTTTTATTTGAATACATAATTACAGAAATTTTTCTTATTTTGGGCAAAAAGGCAGAAATTTCCCATATTTTGGGGCAAAAATGCAGAAATTTCCCTTATTTTGAGGTAAGAAGGCTGAAATTCCCCCTATTTTGGGGCAAAAATTCAGAAATTCCCCTTATTTTGGGGCAAAAAGCAGACATTTCCCTTATTTTGGGGAAAATTTTAGAAATTTAACTTATTTCAGAGCAAAAAGTCAGAAATTCTACTTTTTTTGGGGCAAAAAAGACAGAAATTTTGTTTATTTTTGGGGAAAAGTCAGAAATTGCACTTATTTGGAGTCAAAAAGGTGGAAAATCCCCTTATTTTGGGGTAAAAATGAAGAAATATCACTTTTTTATGGCAAAAAGGTATACATTCCCTTTATTTTTGGGCAAAGAGGCAGAAATTCCCCGTATTTTGGAGCAAAATTGCAGAAATTCCCCTAATTTTGGGGCAAAAAGGCAGAACTTCCCCTTATTTTGGGGTAAAACTGCAGAAATTTCACTTATTTCGCGGCAAAATGGCAGAAATTCTCTTTATTTTTGGCGAAAAAGGCAGAAAATCCCCGTATTTTGGATCAAAATTGCAGAAATTCACCTAATTTTGGGGTAAAACATGCAGTAATTTTCTTTATTTTGGGGCAAAAAGGCAGAAATTCTCGTTATTTTGGGGCAAAAGGCAGAAATTCCCTTTATTTTAGGGCAAAATTGCAGAAATTTCCCTTATTTGGGGACAAAAAACAGAAATTCCCTTTATTTTGGGTCAAAATTGCAGAAAATTCTTTTATTATGGGGAAAAATTGCAGATATTTCTTTTATTTTAAGGCAAAATTGCAGAAATTTCACTGATTTCAGAGAAAACAAGCAAAAATTTTTCTTATTTTAGGGCAAAAAGGCAGAAATTCACCTTATTTTGGGGCAAAAAGGCAGAAATTCACCTTATTTTGGGGTAAAATTGCAGACATTTCACATATTTCAGGGCAAAAAGGCAGAAATTCCCCTTATTTTGGGATAAAATTGCAGAAATTTCCTTTGTTTGGGGGCAAAAAGGCAGAAAATCCCCTTAATTTTGGGCAAAAAGGCAGAAATTCCCCATATTTTGGAGCAAAATTGCAGAAATTCCCCTAAAATTGGGGCAAAAATGCAGAAATTCCCTTTATTTGGGGCAAATCGGCAGAAGTTCCCCTTATTTTCGGGAAAAGCGGCAGAAATTCCCTGTATTTTGAACCAAAATTGCAGAAACTCTCCTAATTTTGGTGCAAAAAGGCAGAAATTCCCTTTATTTTGGGGCAAAAATTCAGAAATTCTACTTATTTCGGGGCAAAAATCAGAAATTTCCCTTATTTTGGGGCAAAATTTGAGAAATTTCTTTTATTTTGGTACAGAATTGCAGAAATTTTTCTTATTTTGTGGCAAAAAGGCAGAAATTTTCTATATTTTGGTGCAAAAAGGCTGAAATTCTTCTTATTTTGAGGTAAAATGCTGAAATTCCCCATATTTTGGGGCAAAAAGGCAGAAATTCCCCTCATTTTAAGGCAAAAAGGCACAAATTTCCCTTATTTTCGGGCAAAATTTCAGAAATTTCATTATTTCAGGGCAAAAAGTCAGAAATTACTTTTATTTTGGGGCAAAAACAGAAATTTCTTTTATTTTGGTACAAAATTGAAGAAATTTTCCTTATTTGGAACAAAAAGTCAGAAATTCCTCATATTTTGAGCAAAAGGCAGAAATTCCCCTTATTTTGAGGTAAAAAGGCTGAAATTCCCGTTATTTTGGGGCAAAAAGGCAGAAATTTTCTGTACTTTGTGGCAAAAAGGCAGAAATTCCCGTTAATTGGGGCAGAAAAGCAAAAATTTTCCTTATTTGGGGGCAATAAGGCAGAAATTCCCCATATTTTGTGGCAAAAAGGCAGAAATTTTCCTTATTTGGAGGTAAAATGCTGAAATTCCCCTTATTTTGGCAAAAGGCAGAAATTCCCCGTATTTTGGGGCAAAATTGCAGAAATTTCACTTATTTCAGGGCAAAAAGTCAGAAATTTGCCTTATTTTGGGGCAAAAAGCAGAAATTCTCCTAATTTTGGGGCCAAAAACAGAAATTCCTCTTATTTTGCGGTAAAATTGTGGAAATTTCAAATATTTCAGTGCAAAAAGGCAGAAATTCCACTGTATTTCGGGCAATAAGACAGAAATTCCTTGTATTTTGGAGTAAAATTTCAGAAATTCCCCTTATATTGTTGCAAAAATGCAGAAATTCCCTTTATTTTGGTTCAATAAGGCAGAAATTCCCCGTATTTTGAAGCAAAATTGCACATATTCTCCTAATTTTGAGGGGAAAAGCAGAAATTCACATTATTTTGTTACAAAATAACAGAAATTCTCCTTATTTCAGGGCAAAAAGTCAGAAATTCCCCTTATTTTGGGGCAAAATTTCAGAAATCTCCTTTATTTTGGGGCAAAATTGCAGAAATCTCCCTTATTTTGGGGCAAAATTATAGAAATTTAACTTATTTTAGGGAAAAAACGCAGAAATTTCTCTTATTTTTGAGCAAAAAGGCAGAAATAACTTTTATTTTGGTACAAAATTGCAGAAATTTACTTTATTTTGGGGCAAAAATACAGAAATTCCCCATATTTTAGGGCAAAAAGGCAGAGATTCCCCTTATTATGAGGTAAAAAGGCTGAAATTCCCTTTATTTTGGGGTAAAAAGACAGAAATTCCCCATATTTTGTGGCAAAGGGCAGAAATTTCCCTTATTTTGGGACATAATTGCAGAAATTTCACTTATTTCAAGTCAAAATTCAAAAATTCCTTTTAGTTTGGGGCAAAAAGAGAGAAATTCCATTTATTTTTGGGTAAAAAGGCATAATTTTCACTTATTTTGAGGTAAAATGGCAGAAATTCCTCTTATTTTTGGGCAAAAATGAAGAAATTTCCCTTTTTTGTGGCTAAAGGTATACATTCCCCTTATTTTCGGACTAAAAAGTAGAAATTCCACGTATTTTGGAGCAAAATTGCAGAAATTCCCCTAATTGTGGGGCAAAAAGGCAGACATTCCCTATATGTTGGGGCAAAAAGACAAAAATTCCCCTTATTTTGGGGCAAAACTCAGAAATTCCACTTATTTTGGGGCAACATTCTAGAAATTTCCCTTATTTTGGGGCAAAATATCAGAAATTTGACTTATTTTGGGGCAAAATTGCAGAAATTTCATTTATTTGAGGGAAAAAAGGCAGAAATTTTCTTTATTTTGGGGCAAAAAGGCAAAAATTTCTTTTATTTTGGTACAAAATTGCAGAAATTTTTCTTATTTTTGGGCAAAAAGGCAGAAATTTCCAATCTTTTGGGGCAAAAATGCAAAAATTCCCCTTATTTTGAGGTAAAAAGGCTGAAATTCCCCTTATTTGGAGGCAAAAAGGCAGAAATTTCACTTATTTTGGGGCAGAATTGCAGAAATTTCACATATTTCAGGGAAAAAGGCAGAAATTTTCCTTATTTTTTGGCAAAAAGTCATAAATTCCTAATATTTTGTGGCAAAAATGCAGAAATTCCTTTTTTTTGAGGTAAAAAGGCTGAAATTCCCCTTATTTGGGGTCAAAAAGGCAGAAATTTCCCTTATTTTGGGCAAAATTGCAGAAATTTCACTTATTTCAGGGTAATAAGTCAGAAATTTTCCTTATTTTGGAGCAAAAAAGACAGAAATTCAACTCATTTAGAGGCAAAAAAGCAGAAATTCCCTTTATTTTGGAGCAAAAATGAAGAAATTTCCTTTTTTATTGGCAAAAAGGTATGCATTCTTCTTATTTTCACGCAAAAATGCAGAAATTACCCGTATTTTGGAGCAAAATTGCAGAAATTCCCCTAATTGTGGGGCAAAAATGCAGAAATTCCCTATATGTTGGGGCAAAAAGACAGAAATTCTCCTTATTTTGGGGCAAAACTCAGAAATTCCACTTATTTTGGGGCAAAATTCCAGAAATTTCCCTTATTTAGGGCAAAATTGCAGAAATTTCACTTATTTCAGGGAAAAAAGGCAGAAATTTTCTGTATTTTGGAGGAAAATGGCAGAAATTCTTAATATTTTGTGGAAAAAATGCAGAAATTCCCCTTATTTGGAGATAAAAAGGCTGAAATTCCCCTTATTTGGGGGCAAAAAGGCAGAAATTTCCCTTATTTTGGGGCAAAAAGACAGAAATTCCGCTAATTTTGGGGCAAAAAGGCAGAACTTCCCCTTATTTTGGGGTAAAACTGCAGAAATTTCACTTATTTCGCGGCAAAATGGCAGAAATTCTCTTTATTTTTGGCGAAAAAGGCAGAAAATCCCCGTATTTTGGATCAAAATTGCAGAAATTCACCTAATTTTGGGGTAAAACATGCAGTAATTTTCTTTATATTGGGGCAAAAAGGCAGAAATTCCCGTTATTTTGGGGCAAAAGGCAGAAATTCCCCTTATTTTAGGGCAAAATTGCAGAAAATTCCCTTATTTGGGGACAAAAAACAGAAATTCCCTTTATTTTGGGTCAAAATTGCAGAAAATTCTTTTATTATGGGGAAAAATTGCAGATATTTCTTTTATTTTAAGGCAAAATTGCAGAAATTTCACTTATTTCAGAGAAAAAAAGCAAAAATTTTTCTTATTTTATGGCAAAAAGGCAGAAATTAACCTTATTTTGGGGCAAAAAGGCAGAAATTCACCTTATTTTGGGGTAAAATTGCAGACATTTCACATATTTCAGGGCAAAAAGGCAGAAATTCCGCTTATTTTGGGATAAAATTGCAGAAATTTCCTTTGTTTGGGGGCAAAAAGGCAGAAAATCCCCTTAATTTTTGGCAAAAAGGCAGAAATTCCCCATATTTTGGAGCAAAATTGCAAAAATTCCCCTAATATTGGGGCAAAAATGCAGAAATTCCCTCTATTTGGGGCAAATCGGCAGAAGTTCCCCTTATTTTCGGGAAAAGCGGCAGAAATTCCTTGTATTTTGAACCAAAATTGCAGAAACTCTCCTAATTTTGGTGCAAAAAGGCAAATTCCCTTTATTTTGGGGCAAAAATTCAGAAATTCTACTTATTTCGGGGCAAAAATCAGAAATTTCCCTTATTTTGGGGCAAAATTTGAGAAATTTCTTTTATTTTGGTACAGAATTGCAGAAATTCCCCTTATTTTGTGGCAAAGGGCAGAAATTTCCCTTATTTTGGGACATAATTGCAGAAATTTCACTTATTTCAAGGCAAAATTCAAAAATTCCTGTTAGTTTGGGGCAAAAAGAGAGAAATTCCATTTATTTTTGGGTAAAAAAGGCATAAATTTCACTTATTTTGAGGTAAAAAGGCAGAAATTCCTCTTATTTTTGGGCAAAAATGAAGAAATTTCCCTTTTTTGTGGCTAAAGGTATACATTCCCCTTATTTTCGGACTAAAAAGTAGAAATTCCACGTATTTTGGAGCAAAATTGCAGAAATTCCCCTAATTGTGGGGCAAAAAGGCAGACATTCCCTATATGTTGGGGCAAAAAGACAAAAATTCCCCTTATTTTGGGGCAAAACTCAGAAATTCCACTTATTTTGGGGCAACATTCTAGAAATTTCCCTTATTTTGGGGCAAAATATCAGAAATTTGACTTATTTTGGGGCAAAATTGCAGAAATTTCATTTATTTGAGGGAAAAAAGGCAGAAATTTTCTTTATTTTGGGGCAAAAAGGCAGAAATTTCTTTTATTTTGGTACAAAATTGCAGAAATTTTTCTTATTTTCGGGCAAAAAGGCAGAAATTTCCAATCTTTTGGGGCAAAAATGCAAAAATTCCCCTTATTTTGAGGTAAAAAGGCTGAAATTCCCCTTATTTGGAGGCAAAAAGGCAGAAATTTCACTTATTTTGGGGCAGAATTGCAGAAATTTCACATATTTCAGGGAAAAAAGGCAGAAATTTTCCTTATTTTTTGGCAAAAAGTCATAAATTCCTAATATTTTGTGGCAAAAATGCAGAAATTCCTTTTTTTTGAGGTAAAAAGGCTAAAATTCCCCTTATTTGGGGTCAAAAAGGCAGAAATTTCCCTTATTTTGGGCAAAATTGCAGAAATTTCACTTATTTCAGGGTAATAAGTCAGAAATTTTCCTTATTTTGGAGCAAAAAAGACAGAAATTCAACTCATTTAGAGGCAAAAAAGCAGAAATTCCCTTTATTTTGGAGCAAAAATGAAGAAATTTCCTTTTTTATTGGCAAAAAGGTATGCATTCTTCTTATTTTCACGCAAAAATGCAGAAATTACCCGTATTTTGGAGCAAAATTGCAGAAATTCCCCTAATTGTGGGGCAAAAATGCAGAAATTCCCTATATGTTGGGGCAAAAAGACAGAAATTCTCCTTATTTTGGGGCAAAACTCAGAAATTCCACTTATTTTGGGGCAAAATTCCAGAAATTTCCCTTATTTTGGGGCAAAATTGCAGAAATTTCACTTATTTCAGGGAAAAAAGGCAGAAATTTTCTGTATTTTGGAGGAAAATGGCAGAAATTCTTAATATTTTGTGGAAAAAATGCAGAAATTCCCCTTATTTGGAGATAAAAAGGCTGAAATTCCCCTTATTTGGGGGCAAAAAGGCAGAAATTTCCCTTATTTTGGGGCAAAAAGACAGAAATTCCGCTAATTTTGGGGCAAAAAGGCAGAACTTCCCCTTATTTTGGGGTAAAACTGCAGAAATTTCACTTATTTCGCGGCAAAATGGCAGAAATTCTCTTTATTTTTGGCGAAAAAGGCAGAAAATCCCCGTATTTTGGATCAAAATTGCAGAAATTCACCTAATTTTGGGGTAAAACATGCAGTAATTTTCTTTATATTGGGGCAAAAAGGCAGAAATTCCCGTTATTTTGGGGCAAAAGGCAGAAATTCCCCTTATTTTAGGGCAAAATTGCAGAAAATTCCCTTATTTGGGGACAAAAAACAGAAATTCCCTTTATTTTGGGTCAAAATTGCAGAAAATTCTTTTATTATGGGGAAAAATTGCAGATATTTCTTTTATTTTAAGGCAAAATTGCAGAAATTTCACTTATTTCAGAGAAAAAAAGCAAAAATTTTTCTTATTTTATGGCAAAAAGGCAGAAATTAACCTTATTTTGGGGCAAAAAGGCAGAAATTCACCTTATTTTGGGGTAAAATTGCAGACATTTCACATATTTCAGGGCAAAAAGGCAGAAATTCCGCTTATTTTGGGATAAAATTGCAGAAATTTCCTTTGTTTGGGGGCAAAAAGGCAGAAAATCCCCTTAATTTTTGGCAAAAAGGCAGAAATTCCCCATATTTTGGAGCAAAATTGCAAAAATTCCCCTAATATTGGGGCAAAAATGCAGAAATTCCCTCTATTTGGGGCAAATCGGCAGAAGTTCCCCTTATTTTCGGGAAAAGCGGCAGAAATTCCTTGTATTTTGAACCAAAATTGCAGAAACTCTCCTAATTTTGGTGCAAAAAGGCAAATTCCCTTTATTTTGGGGCAAAAATTCAGAAATTCTACTTATTTCGGGGCAAAAATCAGAAATTTCCCTTATTTTGGGGCAAAATTTGAGAAATTTCTTTTATTTTGGTACAGAATTGCAGAAATTCCCCTTATTTTGTGGCAAAGGGCAGAAATTTCCCTTATTTTGGGACATAATTGCAGAAATTTCACTTATTTCAAGGCAAAATTCAAAAATTCCTGTTAGTTTGGGGCAAAAAGAGAGAAATTCCATTTATTTTTGGGTAAAAAAGGCATAAATTTCACTTATTTTGAGGTAAAAAGGCAGAAATTCCTCTTATTTTTGGGCAAAAATGAAGAAATTTCCCTTTTTTGTGGCTAAAGGTATACATTCCCCTTATTTTCGGACTAAAAAGTAGAAATTCCACGTATTTTGGAGCAAAATTGCAGAAATTCCCCTAATTGTGGGGCAAAAAGGCAGACATTCCCTATATGTTGGGGCAAAAAGACAAAAATTCCCCTTATTTTGGGGCAAAACTCAGAAATTCCACTTATTTTGGGGCAACATTCTAGAAATTTCCCTTATTTTGGGGCAAAATATCAGAAATTTGACTTATTTTGGGGCAAAATTGCAGAAATTTCATTTATTTGAGGGAAAAAAGGCAGAAATTTTCTTTATTTTGGGGCAAAAAGGCAGAAATTTCTTTTATTTTGGTACAAAATTGCAGAAATTTTTCTTATTTTCGGGCAAAAAGGCAGAAATTTCCAATCTTTTGGGGCAAAAATGCAAAAATTCCCCTTATTTTGAGGTAAAAAGGCTGAAATTCCCCTTATTTGGAGGCAAAAAGGCAGAAATTTCACTTATTTTGGGGCAGAATTGCAGAAATTTCACATATTTTAGGGAAAAAAGGCAGAAATTTTCCTTATTTTTTGGCAAAAAGTCATAAATTCATAATATTTTGTGGCAAAAATGCAGAAATTCCTTTTTTTTGAGGTAAAAAGGCTGAAATTCCCCTTATTTGGGGTCAAAAAGGCAGAAATTTCCCTTATTTTGGGCAAAATTGCAGAAATTTCACTTATTTCAGGGTAATAAGTCAGAAATTTTCCTTATTTTGGAGCAAAAAAGACAGAAATTCAACTCATTTAGAGGCAAAAAAGCAGAAATTCCCTTTATTTTGGAGCAAAAATGAAGAAATTTCCTTTTTTATTGGCAAAAAGGTATGCATTCTTCTTATTTTCACGCAAAAATGCAGAAATTACCCGTATTTTGGAGCAAAATTGCAGAAATTCCCCAAATTGTGGGGCAAAAATGCAGAAATTCCCTATATGTTGGGGCAAAAAGACAGAAATTCTCCTTATTTTGGGGCAAAACTCAGAAATTCCACTTATTTTGGGGCAAAATTCCAGAAATTTCCCTTATTTTGGGGCAAAATTGCAGAAATTTCACTTATTTCAGGGAAAAAAGGCAGAAATTTTCTGTATTTTGGAGGAAAATGGCAGAAATTCTTAATATTTTGTAGAAAAAATGCAGAAATTCCCCTTATTTGGAGATAAAAAGGCTGAAATTCCCCTTATTTGGGGGCAAAAAGGCAGAAATTTCCCTTATTTTGGAGCAAAATTGCAGAAATTCCCTTTATTTTGTGGCACAAAGGCAGAAATTTCTTTTGTTTTGGGGCAAAATTGCAAGAATTTCACTTATTTAAGGGCATAATTCAAAAATTCCTTTTATTTTGGGTCAAAAAGACAGAAATTCCGTTTATTTTTGGGTAAAAAGGCAGAAATTTCACTTATTTTGAGGTAAAAAGGAAGAAATTCCTCTTATTTTTGGGCAAAAATGAAGAAATTTCCCTTTTTTATGGCAAAAGATATACATTCCCCTTATTTTCGGGCTAAAAAGCAGAAATTCCAGTATTTTGGAGAAAAATTCAGAAATTCCCCTAATTGTGGAGCAAAAAGGCAGAAATTCCCTATATTTTAGGGCAAAAAGACAGAAATTCTCCTTGTTTTGGGGCAAAACTCAGAAATTCCAGTTACTTTGGGGCCAAATTCCAGAAATTTCCCTTATTTTGGGGCAAAATTGCAGAAATTTACTTATTTTAGGGTCAAAATTGCAGAAATTTCACTTATTTCAGGGAAAAAAGGCAGAAATTTTCCTTATTTTGGGGCAAAAAGGCAGAAAGTCTTAATATTTTGTGGCAAAAATGCAGAAATTTCCCTTATTTTGAGGTAAAATGGCTGAAATCCCCTTATTTGGGGGCAAAAAGGTAGAAATTTCCTTTATTTTGTGGCAAAATTGCAGAAATTTCACTTATTTCAGGGTAATAATTCAGAAATTTTCCTTATTTTGAGGCAAAAAAGACAGAAATTCCCTTTGTTTTGGGGGAATAAGACAGAAATTCCACATATTGAGAGGAAAAAAAGCAGAAATTCCCATTATTTTGAAGCAAAAATGAAGAAATTTCCCTTTTTTGTGGCAAAAGGTAAACATTCCCCTAATTTTCGGGATGAAAAGTAGAAATTCCCCGTATTTTGGGGCAAAATAGCAGAAATTCCCCTAATTGTGGGGCAAAAAGGAAGAAATTCCCTATATGTTAGGGCAAAAAGACAGAAATTCTCCTTATTTTGGGGCAAAATTCCAGAAAATTCCTTTATTTTGGGGCAAAATTGCAGAAATTTCACTTATTTTGAGGCAAAATTTCGGAAATATCACTTATTTCAGGAAAAAAAGGCAGAAATTTTTTTTATTTTGGGGCAAAAAGGCAGAAATTCCTAATATTTTGTGGCAAAAATGCAGAAAGTCCTCTTATTTTGAGGTAAAAGAGCTGAAATTCCCCTATTTGGGGGCAAAAAGGCAGAAATTTCCCTTATTTTGGGGCAAAATTGCAGTAATTTCACTTATTTCAGGGTAAGGAGTCAGAAATTTTCCTTAATTTGGGGCAAAAAGACAGAAATTCCGTTTGTTTTGGAGGAAAAGGCAGAAATTCCACTTATTTAGAGGCAATAATGCAGAAATTCCTCTTATTTTGGAGCAAAAATGAAGAAATTTCCCATTTATATGGCAAAAAGTTATGCATTCTTCTTATTTTCGGGCAAAATGCAGAAATTCCCCGTATTTTGGAGCAAAATTGCAGAAATTGCCCTAATTGTGGTACAAAAAGGCAGAAATTCCCTATATGTTGGGGCAAAAAGACCGAAATTCTTCTTATTTTGGGGCAAAACTCAAAAATTCCAATTATTTTGGGGCAAAATTTCAGAAATTTCCCTTATTTTGGGGCAAAATTGCAGAAATTTCACTTATTTTGGGGCAAAATTGCAGAAATTTCACTTATTTAAGGGAAAAGAAGCAGAAATTTTTTTATTTTGGGGCAAAATGGCAGAAATTTCTTTTATTTTGATACATAATTGCAGAAATTTTTCTTATTTTGGGCAAAAAGGCAGAAATTTCCATATTTTGTGGCAAAAATGCAGAAATACCCCTTATTTTGAGGTAAAAAGCTTGAAATTCCCACTATTTTGGGGCAAAAAGGCAGAAATTCCCCTTATTTTGGGGCAAAAAGCAGACATTTCCCTTATTTTGGGGAAAATTTTAGAAATTTAACTTATTTCAGGGCAAAAAGTCAGAAATTCCCCTTATTTTGGGGCAAAAAGATAGAAATTCCGTTTATTTTTGGGGAAATATCAGAAATTGCACTTATTTGGAGTCAAAAAGGCAGAAAATCCCCTTATTTTGGGGTAAAAATCAAGAAATATCTATTTTTTATGGCAAAAAGGTATACATTCCCTTTATTTTCGGGCAAGATGGCAGAAATTCCTTGTATTTTGGAGCAAAATTGCAGAAATTCCCCTAATTTTGGAACAAAAAGGCAGAACTTCTTATTTTGGTGTAAAACTGCAGAAATTTCACTTATTTCGCGGCAAAATGGCAGAAATTCCCTTTATTTTTGGCGAAAACGGTAGAAAATCCCCGTATTTTGAAGCAAAATTGCAGAAATTCACCTAATTTTGGGGTAAAACATGCAGTAATTTTCTTTATTTTGGGGCAAAAAGGCAGAAATTTTCCTTATTTTGGGGTAAAAGGCAGAAATTCCCCTTATTTTAGGGCAAAATTGCAGAAATTTCCCTTATTTGGAGACAAAAAACAGAAATTCCCTTTATTTTGGGTCAAAATTGCAGAAAATTCTTTTATTATGGGGAAAAATTGCAGATATTTCTTTTATTTTAAGGCAAAATTGCAGAAATTTCACTGATTTCAGAGAAAAAAAGCTAAAATTTTTCTTATTTTAGGGCAAAAAGGCAGAAATTCACCTTATTTTGGGGCAAAAAGGCAGAAATTCACATTATTTTGGGGTAAAATTGCAGACATTTCACATATTTCAGGGCAAAAGGCAGAAATTCCCCTTATTTTGGGATAAAATTGCAGAAATTTCCTTTGTTTGGGGGCAAAAAGGCAGAAAATCCCCTTAATTTCAGGCAAAAAGGCAGAAATTTCCCGTATTTTGGAGCAAATTTGCAGAAATTCCCCTAATATTGGGGCAAAAATGCAGAAATTCCCTTTATTTGGGTCAAATCGGCAGAAGTTCCCCTTATTTTCGGAAAAGCGGCAGAAATTCCCTGTACTTTGAACCAAAATTGCAGAAACTCTCCTAATTTTGGTGCAAAAAGGCAGAAATTCCCTTTATTTTGGGGCAAAAATACAGAAATTCTTTTTATTTCGGGGCAAAAATCAGAAATTTCCCTTATTTTGGGGCAAAATTTGAGAAATTTCTTTTATTTTGGTACAGAATTGCAGAAATTTTTCTTATTTTGTGGCAAAAGGCAGAAATTTTCCATATTTTGGTGCAAAAAGGCTGAAATTCCCCTTATTTTTAGGTAAAATGCTGAAATTCCCCATATTTTGGGGCAAAAAGGCTGAAATTCCCCTCATTTTGGGGCAAAAAGGCACAAATTTCCCTTATATTCGGGAAAAATTGCAGAAATTTCATTTATTTCAGGGCAAAAAGTCAGAAATTACTTTTATTTTGGGGCAAAAACAGAAATTTCTTTTATTTTGGTACAAAATTGAAGAAATTTTCCTTATTTGGAACAAAAAGTCAGAAATTCCTCATATTTTGAGCAAAAGACAGAAATTCCCCTTATTTTGAGGTAAAAAGGCTGAAATTCCCGTTATTTTGGGGCAAAAAGGCAGAAATTCCCTTTACTTTTTGGCAAAAAGGCAGAAATTCCCGTTAATTGGGGCAGAAAAGCAAAAATTTTCCTTATTTGGGGGCAATAAGGCAGAAATTCCCCATATTTTGTGGCAAAAAGGCAGAAATTTTCCTTATTTGGAGGTAAAATGCTGAAATTCCCCTTATTTTGGCAAAAAGGCAGAAATTCCCCTTATTTTGGGGCAAAATTGCAGAAATTTCACTTATTTCAGGGCAAAAAGTCAGAAATTTGCCTTATTTTGGGGCAAAAAGCAGAAATTCTCCTAATTTTGGTGCCAAAAACAGAAATTCCTCTTATTTTGGGGTAAAATTGTGGAAATTTCAAATATTTCAGTGCAAAAAGGCACAAATTCCACTGTATTTCGGGCAATAAGAAATAAATTCTTTGTGTTTTGGAGTAAAATTTCAGAAATTCCCCTTATATTGTTGCTAAAATGTAAAAATTCCCTTTATTTTGGTTCAATAAGGCAGAAATTCCCCGTATTTTGAAGCAAAATTGCACATATTCTCCTAATTTTGAGGGAAAATGCAGAAATTCACATTATTTTGTTACAAAATAACAGAAATTCTCCTTATTTCAAGGCAAAAAGTCAGAAATTCCCCTTATTTTGGGGCAAAATTTCAGAAATTTCCTTTATTTTGGGGCAAAATTGCAGAAATCTCCCTTATTTTGGGGCAAAATTATAGAAATTTAACTTATTTCAGGGAAAAAACGCAGAAATTTCTATTATTTTGGAGCAAAAAGCCGAAATAACTTTCATTTTGGTTCAAAATTGCAGAAATTTTCTTTATTTTGAAGCAAAAATACAGAAATTCCCTATATTTTAGGGCAAAAAGGCAGAGATTCCCCTTATTATGAGATAAAAAGGCTGAAATTCCCTTTATTTTGGGGTAAAAAGACAGAAATTCCCCTTATTTTGTGGCAAAAATGCAGAAATTCCCCTTAATTTGGGGCAAAAGGCAGAAATTCCCCTTATTTTAGGGCAAAATTGCAGAAATTTCTCTTATTTGGGGACAAAAAACAGAAATTCCCTTTATTTTGGGTCAAAATTGCAGAAAATTCCTTTATTATGGGGAAAAATTGCAGATATTTTTTTTATTTTAAGGCAAAATTGCAGAAATTTCACTTATTTCAGAGAAAAAAAGCAAAAATTTTTCTTATTTTAGGGCAAAAAGGCAGAAATTCACCTTATTTTGGGGCAAAAAGGCAGAAATTCACCTTATTTTGGGGTAAAATTGCAGACATTTCACATATTTCAGGGCAAAAAGGCAGAAATTCCCCTTATTTTGGGATAAAATTGCAGAAATTTCCCTTGATTGGGGGCAAAAAGGCAGAAAATCCCCTTAATTTCAGGCAAAAAGGCAGAAAATCCCCTTAATTTCGGGCAAAAAGGCAGAAATTCCCCGTATTTTGGAGCAAAATAGCAGAAATTCCCCTAATATTGGGGCAAAAATGCAGAAATTCCCTTTATTTGGGGCAAATCGGCAGAAGTTCCCCTTATTTTTGGGAAAAGCAGCCGAAATTCCCTGTACTTTGAACCAAAATTGCAGAAACTCTCCTAATTTTGGTGCAAAAAGGCAGAAATTCCCTTTATTTTGGGGCAAAAATACAGAAATTCTCCTTATTTCGGGGCAAAAATCAGAAATATCTCTTATTTTGGGGCAAAATTTTAGAAATTTCTTTTATTTTGGTACAGAATTGCAGAAATTTTTCTTATTTTGTGGCAAAAAGGCAGAAATTTTCCATATTTTGGTGCAAAAAGACTGAAATTCCCCTTATTTTTAGGTAAAATGCTGAAATTCCCCATATTTTGTGGCAAAAAGGCTGAAATTCCCCTCATTTTGGGGCAAAAAGGCACAAATTTCCCTTATTTTCGGGAAAAATTGCAGAAATTTCATTTATTTCAGGGCAAAAAGTCAGAAATTACTTTTATTTTGGGCAAAAAGAGAAATTTCTTTTATTTTGGTACAAAATTGAAGAAATTTTCCTTATTTGGAACAAAAAGTCAGAAATTCCTCATATTTTGAGCAAAAGGCAGAAATTCCCCTTATTTTGAGGTAAAAAGGCTGAAATTCCCGTTATTTTGGGGCAAAAAGGCAGAAATTCCCTTTACTTTTTGGCAAAAAGGCAGAAATTCCCGTTAATTGGGGCAGAAAAGCAAAAATTTTCCTTATTTGGGGGCAATAAGGCAGAAATTCCCCATATTTTGTGGCAAAAAGGCAGAAATTTTCCTTATTTGGAGGTAAAATGCTGAAATTCCCCTTATTTTGGCAAAAAGGCAGAAATTCCCCTTATTTTGGGGCAAAATTTCAGAAATTTCACTTATTTCAGGGCAAAAAGTCAGAAATTTGCCTTATTTTGGGGCAAAAAGCAGAAATTCTCCTAATTTTGGTGCCAAAATCAGAAATTCCTCTTATTTTGGGGTAAAATTGTGGAAATTTCAAATATTTCAGTGCAAAAAGGCACAAATTCCACTGTATTTTGGGCAATAAGAAATAAATTCCTTGTGTTTTGGAGTAAAATTTCAGCAATTCCCCTTATATTGTTGCTAAAATGTAAAAATTCCCTTTATTTTGGTTCAATAAGGCAGAAATTCCCCGTATTTTGAAGCAAAATTGCACATATTCTCCTAATTTTGAGGGAAAATGCAGAAATTCACATTATTTTGTTACAAAATAACAGAAATTCTCCTTATTTCAGGGCAAAAAGTCAGAAATTCCCCTTATTTTGGGGCAAAATTTCAGAAATTTCCTTTATTTTGGGGCAAAGTTGCAGAAATCTCCCTTATTTTGGGGCAAAATTATAGAAATTTAACTTATTTCAGGGAAAAAACGCAGAAATTTCTCATTTTGGAGCAAAAAGCAGAAATAACTTTCATTTTGGTTCAAAATTGCAGAAATTTTCTTTATTTTGAGGCAAAAATACAGAAATTCCCTATATTTTAGGGCAAAAAGGCAGAGATTCCCCTTATTATGAGATAAAAAGGCTGAAATTCCCTTTATTTTGGGGTAAAAAGACAGAAATTCCCCTTATTTTGTGGCAATTATGCAGAAATTCCCCTTATTTTGGTGCAAAAGGCAGAAATTCCCCTTATTTTAGGGCAAAAAGGCAGAAATTTCTCTTATTTGGGGACATAATACAGAAATTCCCTTTATTTTGGGTCAAAATTGCAGAAAATTCCTTTATTATGGGGAAAAATTGCAGATATTTTTTTTATTTTAAGGCAAAATTGCAGAAATTTCACTTATTTCAGAGAAAAAAAGCAAAAATTTTTCTTATTTTAGGGCAAAAAGGCAGAAATTCCCCTTATTTTGGGGCAAAAAGGCAGAAATTCACCTTATTTTGGGGTAAAATTGCAGACATTTCACATATTTCAGGGCAAATAGGCAGAAATTCCCCTTATTTTGGGATAAAATTGCAGAAATTTCCCTTGTTTGGGGGCAAAAAGGCAGAAAATCCCCTTAATTTCGGGCAAAAAGGCAGAAAATCCCCTTAATTTCGGGCAAAAAGGCAGAAATTCCCCATATTTTGGAGCAAAATAGCAGAAATTCCCCTAATATTGGGGCAAAAATGCAGAAATTCCCTTTATTTGGGGCAAATCGGCAGAAGTTCCCCTTATTTTCGGGAAAAGCGGCAGAAATTCCCTGTACTTTGAACCAAAATTGCAGAAACTCTCCTAATTTTGGTGCAAAAAGGCAGAAATTCCCTTTATTTTGGGGCAAAAATACAGAAATTCTCCTTATTTCGGGGCAAAAATCAGAAATATCCCTTATTTTGGGGCAAAATTTTAGAAATTTCTTTTATTTTGGTACAGAATTGCAGAAATTTTTCTTATTTTGTGGCAAAAAGGCAGAAATTTTCCATATTTTGGTGCAAAAAGACTGAAATTCCCCTTATTTTTTGGTAAAATGCTGAAATTCCCCATATTTTGGGGCAAAAATGCTGAAATTCCTCTCATTTTGGGGCAAAAAAGCACAAATTTCCCTTATTTTCGGGCAAAATTGCAGAAATTTCATTTATTTCAGGGCAAAAAGTCAGAAATTACTTTTATTTTGGGGCAAAAACAGAAATTTCTTTTATTTTGGTAAAAAATTGAAGAAATTTTTCTTATTTGGAACAAAAAGTCAGAAATTCCTCATATTTTGAGCAAAAGGCAGAAATTCCCTTTATTTTGAGGTAAAAAGGCTGAAATTCCCGTTATTTTGGGGCAAAAAGGCAGAAATTCCCTTTACTTTGTGGCAAAAAGGCAGAAATTCCCGTTAATTGGGGCAGAAAAGCAAAAATTTTCCTTATTTGGGGGCAATAAGGCAGAAATTTTCCATATTTTGTGGCAAAAAGGCAGAAATTTTCTTTATTTTGAGGTAAAATGCTGAAATTCCCC
Organism: Micromys minutus; assembly: GCF_963924665.1. Lineage (NCBI taxonomy): Eukaryota > Metazoa > Chordata > Mammalia > Rodentia > Muridae > Micromys > Micromys minutus. Next base: position 209,656 of record NW_027667380.1, on the reverse strand, counting down.
TTATTTTGGCAAAAGGCTGAAATTCCCCTTATTTTGGGGCAAAATGGCAGAAATTTCACTTATTTCAGGGCAAAAAGTCAGAAATTTGCCTTATTTTGGGGCAAAAAGCAGAAATTCTCCTAATTTTGGGGCCAAAAACAGAAATTCCTCTTATTTTGGGGTAAAATTGTGGAAATTTCAAATATTTCAGTGCAAAAAGGCAGAAATTCCACTGTATTTCGAGCAATAATGCAGAAATTCCTTGTATTTTGGAGTAAAATTTCAGAAATTCCCCTTATATTTTTGCAAAAATGCAGAAATTCCCTATATTTTGGTTCAATAAGGCAAAAATTCCTTGTATTTTGAAGCAAAATTGCACATATTCTCCTAATTTTGAGGGAAAAAGCAGAAATTCACATTATTTTGTTACAAAATAACAGAAATTCTCCTTATTTCAGGGCAAAAAGTCAGAAATTCTTCTTATTTTGGGGCAAAATTTCAGAAATTTCCTTTATTTTGGGGCAAAATTGCAGAAATCTCCCTTATTTTGGGGCAAAATTATAGAAATTTAACTTATTTCAGGGGAAAAACGCAGAAATATCTCTTATTTTGGAGCAAAAAGGCAGAAATAACTTTTATTTTGGTACAAAATTGTAGAAATTTTCTTTATTTTGGGGCAAAAATACAGAAATTCCCCATATTTTAGGGCAAAAAGGCAGAGATTCCCCTTATTATGAGGTAAAAAGGCTGAAATTCCCTTTATTTTGGGGTAAAAATACAGAAATTCCCCTTATTTTGTGGCAAAAGGCAGAAATTTCCCTTATTTTGGGGCAAAATTGCAGAAATTTCACTTATTTCAAGGCAAAGTTTAAAAATTCCTTTTAGTTTGGAGCAAAAAGACAGAAATTCCGTTTATTTTTAGGTAAAAAGGCAGAAATTTCACTTATTTTGAGGTAAAAAGGCAGAAATTCCTCTTATTTTTGGGCAAAAATGAAGAAATTTCCCTATTTTGTGGCAAAAGGTATACATTCCCCTTATTTTCGGACGAAAAAGTAGAAATTCCACGTATTTTGGAGCAAAATTGCAGAAATTCCCCTAATTGTGGGGCAAAATGCAGAAATTCCCTATATGTTGGGTCAAAAAGGAAGAAATTCTTATTATTTTGGGGCAAAACTCAGAAATTCCACTTATTTTGGGGCAAAATTCCAGAAATTTCCCTTATTTTGAGGCAAAATTGCAGAAATTTGACATATTTTGGGGCAAAATTGCAGAAATTTCACTTATTTCAGGGAAAAAAGGCAGAAATTTTCCTTATTTTGGGGCAAAAAGGCAGAAATTTCTTTTATTTTGGTACAAAATTGCAGAATTTTTTTTTATTTTGGGGCAAAAAGGCTGAAATTTCCCATATTTTGTAGCAAAAATGCAAAAATTTCTTTTATTTTGAGGTAAAAAGGCTGAAATTCCCCTTATTTGGAGGCAAAGAGGCAGAAATTTCACTTATTTTGGGGCAAAATTGCAGAAATTTCACTTATTTCAGGGAAAAATAGGCAGAAATTTTCTTATTTTGGTGCAAAAAGGAAGAAATTGCTAATATTTTGTGGCAAAAATGCAGAAATTCCCCTTATTTTGAGGTAAAAAAGGCTGAAATTCCCCTTATTTGGGGGCAAAAAGGCAGAAATTTCCCTAATTTTGTGGCAAAATTGCAGAAATTTCACTTATTTCAGAGTAATAAGTCAGAAATTTTCCTTATTTTGGTGCAAAAAAGACAGGAATTCCCTTTGTTTTGAGGGAAAAAGAAAGAAATTCCACTAATTTAGAGGCAAAAAAGCAGAAATTCCGCTTATTTTGGAGCAAAAATGAAGAAATTTCCCTTTTTTATGGCAAAAAGGTATGCATTCTTCTTATTTTTGGACAAAAATGCAGAAATTCCCCGTATTTTGGAGCAAAATTGCAGAAATTCCCCTAATTGTGGGGCAAAAAGGCAAAATTTCCCTATATGTTAGGACAAAAAGACAGAAATTCTCCTTATTTTGGGGCAAAACTCAGAAATTCCACTTATTTTGGGGCAAAATTCCAGATTGTAGGGCAAAATTTCGGAAATTTCACTTATTTCAGGGAAAAAAGGCAGAAATTTTCCTTATTTTGAGGCAAAAGGGCCGAAATTTCCCTTGTTTTGGAGCAAAAATGCAGAAATTCCCCTTATTTTGAGGTAAAAAGGCGGAAATTCCCCTTATTTGGGGGCAAAAGGAAGAAATTTCCCTTACTTTGGGGCAAAATTGCAGAAATTTCACTTACTTCCGGGTAATAAGTCAGAAATTTTCCTTATTTTGGGGCAAAAAAGACAGAAATTCCCTTTGTTTTGGGGTAAAGACAGAAATTCCAGTTATTTAGAGGCAAAAAAGCAAAAATTCCCTTTATTTTGGAGCAAAAATGAAGAAATTTCCCTTTTTTATGGCAAAAAGGTATCCATTCTTCTTATTTTCGGGCAAAATTGCAGAAATTCCCCTAATTGTGGGGCAAAAACGCAGAAATTCCCTATATGTTGGCGCAAAGAGACAGAAATTCTCCTTATTTTGGGTAAGACTCAGAAATTCCACTTATTTTGGGGCAAAATTTCAGAAATTTCCCTTATTTTGGGGCAAAATTGCAGAAATTTGATATATTTTGGGGCAAAATTGCAGAAATTTCACTTATTTTAGGAAAAAAAGGCAGAAATTTTCCTTATTTTGAAACAAAAATGCAGAAATTCCTAATATTTTGTGGCAAAAATGCAGAAATTCCCCTTATTTTGAGGTTAAAAGGCTGAAATTCCCATTATTTGGGGGCAAAAAGGCAGAAATTTCCCTAATTTTCGGGCAAAATTGGAGAAATTTCACTTATTTCATGGTAATAAGTCAGAAATTTTTTTTATTTTGGGGCAAAAAAGACAGGAATTCCCTTTGTTTTGCAGGAAAAAGACAGAAATTCCACTTATTTAGAGGCAAAAAAGCAGAAAATCCCCTTAATTATGAGCAAAAATAAAGAAATTTCCCTTTTTTATGGCAAAAAGGTATGCATTCTTCTTATTTTTGGGCAAAAAGGCAGAAATTCCCTGTATTTTGGAGCAAAATTGCAGAAATTCCCCTAACTGTGGGGCAAAAAGGCAGAAATTTCCTATATGTTAGGGCAAAAAAAAAAAATTCTCCTTATTTTGGTGCAAAACTCAGAAATTCCACTTATTTTGGGGCAAAATTCTAGAAATTTCCCTTATTTTGGGGCAAAATTTCAGAAATTTCACTTATTTAAGGGAAAAAAGGCAGAAATTTTCTTATTATGGTGCAAAAAGGCAGAAATTCCTAATATTTTGTGGCAAAAATGCAGAAATTCCCTTTATTTTGAGGTAAAAAGGCTGAAATTACCTTTATTTGGGGGCAAAAATGCAGAAATTCCCCTAATTTTGGGGCAAAATTGCAAAAACTTTACTTATGTCAGAAAAAAAGCAGAAATTTTCTTATTTTGGGGCAAAAGGCAGAAATTTCTTTTATTTTGGTACAAAATTGCAGAAATTTTTCTTATTTTGGGGCAAAAAGGCAGAAATTTCCCATATTTTGGGGCAAAAATGCAGAAATTCCCCTTATTTTGAGGTAAAAAGGCTGAAATTCCCCTTATTTGGGGGCAAAAGGCCGAAATTTCCCTTATTTTGGGGCAAAATTGCAGAAATTTCACTTATTTCAGGGTAATAAGTCAGAAATTTTCCTTATTTTGGGGCAAAAAAGACAGAAATTCCCTTTGTTTTGGGGGAAAAAGACAGAAATTCCACTTATTTAGAGGCAGAAATCCAGAAATTCCCCTTATTTTGAGATAAATAGGCTGAAATTCCCCTTATTTGGGTGCAAAAAGGCAGAAATTTCCCTTATTTTGGTGCAAAAAGACAGAAATTCCCCTTATTTTGTCGCAAAAAGGCAGAAATTTCTTTTGTTTTAAGGCAACATTGCAGAAATTTCACTTATTTCAGGGCACAATTCAAAAATTCCTTTTATTTTGGGGCAAAAAGACAGAAATTCCATTTATTTTTCAGTAAAAAGGCAGAAATTTCACTTATTTTGAGGCAAATAAGCAGAAATTCCCATTATTTTGGAGCAAAAATGAAGAAATTTCCCTTTTTTGTGGCAAAAGGTAAACATTCCCCTGATTTTCGGGCTGAAAAGTAGAAATTCCCCGTATTTTGGAGCAAAATTGCAGAAATTCCCCTAATTGTGGGGCAAAAAGGCAGAAATTCCCTGCATGTTGGGGCAAAAAGACAGAAATTCTAATTATTTTGGGGCAAAATTGCAGAAATTTCACTTATTTTGGGGCAAAATTGCAAAATTTCACTTATTTCAGAGGAAAAAAGCAGAAATTTTCTTATTTTGGGGCAAAAAAACAGAAATTCCTAATATTTTGTGTCAAAAATTCAGATATTCCTTTTATTTTGAGGTAAAAAGGCTAAAATTCTCCTTATTTGGGGGCAAAATGCAGAAATTTCCCTTATTTTGGGGCAAAATTGGAGAAATTTCACTTATATCAGGGTAATAAGTCAGAAATTTTTGTTATTTTGGGGCACAAAAGACAGGAATTCCCTTTGTTTTGGGGGAAAAAGACAGAAATAGCACATATTCAGAGGTAAAAAAGCAGAAATTCCCCTGATTTTGGAGCAAAAATGAAGAAATTTTTTTTTATGGCAAAAAGGTATGCATTCTTATTATTTTTGGGCAAAAAGGCAGAAATTTCCCGTATTTTGGAGCAAAATTGCCGAAATTCCCCTAATTGTGGGGCAAAAACACAGAAATTCCCTATATGTTGGGGCAAAAAGACAGAAATTCTCTTTATTTTGTGGCAAATCTCAGAAATTCCACTTATTTTAGGGCAAAATTCCAGAAATTTCCCTTATTTTGGGGCAAAATTGCAGAATTTTCACTTATTTTGAGGCAAAATTGCAGAAATTTCACTTATTTCAGGGAAAAAATGCAGAAATTTTCTTATTTTGGTGCAAAAACGAAGAAATTCCTAATATTCTGTGGCAAAAATGCAGAAATTCCCCTTATTTTGAGGTTAAAAAGGCTGAAATTCCCTTATTTGGGGGCAAAAAGGCAGAAATTTCCATAATTTTGGGGCAAAATTGCAGAAATTTCATTTATTTCAGAGTAATAAGTCAGAAATTTTCCTTATTTTGGTGCAAAAAAGACAGGAATTCCCTTTGTTTTGAGGGAAAAAGACAGAAATTCCACTAATTTAGAGGCAAAAAAGCAGAAATTCCGCTTATTTTGGAGCAAAAATAAAGAAATTTCCCTTTTTTATGGCAAAAACTTATGCATTCTTCTTATTTTCGGGCAAAAAGGCAGAAATTCCCCGTATTTTGGAGCAAAATTGCAGAAATTCCCCTAATTGTGGGGCAAAAAGGCAGAAATTCCCTATATGTTAGGGCAAAAAGACAGAAATTCTTCTTATTTTGGGGCAAAACTTAGAAATTCCACTTATTTTGGGGCAAAATTCCAAAAATTTACCTTATTTTGGGGCAAAATTGCAGAAATTTCACTTATTTCAGGAAAAAAAGGCAGAAATTTTCTTATTTTGGTGCAAAAAGGAAGAAATTCCTAATATTTTGTGGCAAAAATGCAGAAATTCCCCTTATTTTGAGGTAAAAAAGGCTTAAATTCCCCTTATTTGGGGGCAAAAAGGAAGAAATTTCCCTTATTTTGGAGCAAAATTGCAGAAACTTCACTTACTTCAGGGTAATAAGTCAGAAATTTTCCTTATTTTGGGGCAAAAAAGACAGAAATTCCCTTTGTTTTGGGGGAAAAAGACAGAAATTCCAAGTATTTAGAAGCAAAAAAAGCAGAAATTCCCCTTATTTTGGAGAAAAAATGAAGAAATTTCTCTTTTTTACGGCAAAAAGGGATGCATTCTTCTTATTTTTGGGCAAAAAGGCAGAAATTTCCCGTATTTTGGAGCAAAATTGCAGAAATTCCCCTAATTGTGGGGCAAAAAGGCAGAAATTCCCTATATGTTGGGGCAAAAAAACAGAAATTCTCCTTATTTTGGGGCAAATCTCAGAAATTCCACTTATTTTGGGGCAAAATTTCAGAAATTTCTCTTATTTTGGGGCAAAATTGCAGAAATTTCACTTATTTTGGGGCAAAATTGCAGAAATTTCACATATTTCAGGGATAAAAGGCAGAAATTTTTTTTATTTTGGTGCAAAAAGGCAGAAATTCCTAATATTTTGTGGCAAAAAATGCAGAAATTTCCCTTATTTTGAGGTAAAAAAGCTTAAATAGCTCTTATTTGGGGGCAAGAAGGCAGAAATTTCCCTAATTTTGGGGCAAAATTGCCGAAATTTCACTTATTGCAGAGTAATAAGTCAGAAATTTTCCTTATTTTGGGGCAAAAAAGACAGGAATTCCCTTTGTTTTGAGGGAAAAATACAGAAATTCCACTAATTTAGAGGCAAAAGCAGAAATTCCCCTTATTTTGGAGCAAAAATAAAGAAATTTCTCTTTTTTTATGGCAAAAAGGTATGCATTCTTCTTATTTTCGGGCAAAAAGGGAGAAATTCCTTGTATTTTGGAGCAAAATTGCAGAAATTCCCCGAATTGTGAGGCAAAAAGCCAGAATTTCCCTATATGTTAGGGCAAAAAGACAGAAATTCTCCTTATTTTGGGGCAAAACTCAGAAATTCCACTTATTTTGGGGCAAAAGTCCAGAAATTTCCTTTATTGTAGGGCAAAATTTCGGAAATTTCACTTATTTCAGGGAAAAAAGGCAGAAATTTTCCTTATTTTTAGGCAAAAGGGCCGAAATTTCTCTTATTTTGGGGCAAAAATGCAGAAATTCCCCTTATTTTGAGGTAAAAAGGCTGAAATTTTCTTTATTTGGGGGCAAAAAGAAGAAATTTCCCTTACTTTGGGGCAAAATTGCAGAAATTTCACTTACTTCAGGGTAATAAGTCAAAAATTTTCCTTATTTTGGGGCAAAAAAGACAGAAATTTCCTTTGTTTTGGGGGAAAAAGACAGAAATTCCAGTTATTTAGAGGCAAAAAAGCAGAAATTCCCCTTATTTTGGAGCAAAAATGAAGAAATTTCCCTTTTCTATGGCAAAAAGGTATGCATTCTTCTTGTTTTCGGTCAAAAAGGCAGAAATTCCCCATATCTTGGAGCAAAATTGCAGAAATTCCCCTAATTGTGGGGCAAAAACGCAGAAATTCCATATATGTTGGGGCAAAGAGACAGAAATTCTCCTTATTTTGGGGCAAAACTCAGAAATTCCACTTATTTTGGGGCAAAATTGCAAAAATTTGACTTATTTTGGGGCAAAATTGCAGAAATTTCACTTATTTTAGGGAAAAAAGGCAGAAATTTTCCTTATTTTGAAACAAAAAGGCAGAAATTCCTAATATTTTGTGGCAAAAATGCAGAAATTCCCCTTATTTTGAGGTTAAAGGCTGAAATTCCCATTATTTGGGGGCAAAAAGGCAGAAATTTCCCTAATTTTCGGGCAAAATTGGAGAAATTTCACTTATTTCAGGGTAATAAGTCAGAATTTTTTCTTATTTTGGGGCAAAAAAGACAAGAATTCCCTTTGTTTTGTGGTAAAAAGACAGAAATTCTACTTATTTAGAGGCAAAAAAGAAGAAATTTTCCTTATTTTGGAGCAAAAATGAAGAAATTACCCTTTTTTATGGCAAAAAAGTATGCATTCTTCTTATTTTTGGGCAAAAAGGCAGAAATTCCTCGTATTTTGGAGCAAAATTGCAGAAATTCCCCTAATTGTGGGGCAAAAAGGCAGATATTCCCTATATGTTAGGGCAAAAAACAGAAATTCTCCATATTTTGGTGCAATACTCAGAAATTCCACTTATTTTGGGGCAAAATTCCAGAAATTTCCCTTATTTTGAGGAAAAATTTCAGAAATTTCACTTATTTCAGGGAAAAAAGGAAGAAATTTTTTTATTATGGTGCAAAAAAGCAGAAATTCCTAATATTTTGTGGTAAAAATGCAGAAATTCCCTTTATTTTGAGGTAAAAAGGCTGAAATTTTCTTTATTTGGGGGCAAAAAGGCAGAAATTCCCCTAATTTTGGGGCAAAATTGCAGAAATTTTACTTATTTCAGAAAAAAAACAGAAATTTTCTTATTTTGGGTCAAAAGGCAGAAATTTCTTTTATTTTGGTACAAACATGCAGAAATTTTTCTTATTTTGGGGCAAAAAAGCAGAAATTTCCCATATTTTGGGGCAAAAATGCAGAATTTCCCTTATTTTGAGGTAAAAAGGCTGAAATTCCCCTTATTTGGGGGCAAAAGGCAGAAATTTCCCTTATTTTGGGGCAAAATTGCCTAAATTTAACTTATTTCAGGTAATAAGTCAGAAATTTTCCTTATTTTGGGGCAAAAAAGACAGAAATTTCCTTTGTTTTGGGGGAAAAAGACAGAAATTCCACTTATTTAGAGGCAAAAATGAAGAAATTCCCGTTATTTTGGAGCAAAAATGAAGAAATTTCCCTTTTTTATGACAAAAAGGTATGCATTCTTCTTATTTTCAGGCAAAAAGGCAGAAATTCCCCGTATTTTGGAGCAAAATTGCAGAAATTCCCCTAATTGTGGGGCAAAAAGGCAGAAATTCCCTATATGTTGGGGCAAAAAGATCAAAATTCTTATTTTGGGGCAAAACTCAGAAATTTCCCTTTTTGGGGCAAAATTCCAGAAATTTCCCTTATTTTGGGGCAAAATTGCAGAAATTTGACTTATTTTGGGGCAAAATTGCAGAAATTTCACTTATTTCAGAAAAAAGCAGAAATTTTCTTATTTTGGAACAAAAAGGCAGAAATTTCTTTTATTTTGATACAAAATTGCAGAAATTTTTCTTATTTTGGGGCAAAAAGGCAGAAATTTTTCATATTTTGGGGCAGAAATCCAGAAATTCCCCACATTTTGAGGTAAAAAGGCTGAAATTCTTCTTATTTGTGGGCAAAAAGGGAGAAATTTCCCTTATTTTCGGGCAAAATTGCAGAAATTTCACTTATTTCAGAGTAATAAGCCAGAAATTTTCCTTATTTTGGGGCAAAAAACTCAGAAATTTCCTTTGTTTTGGGGGGAAAAGACAGAAATTCCACTTATTTAGAGGCAGAAAAGAAGAAATTCCCCTTATTTTGGAGCAAAAATGAAGCAATTTCCTTTTTTTATGGCAAAAAGGTATGCATTCTTCTTATTTTCGGGCAAAAAGGCAGAAATTCCTGGTATTTTGGAGCAAAATTGCAGAAATTCCCCTTATTGTGCCGCAAAAAGGCAGAAATTCCCTATATGTTGGGGCAAAAAGACAGAAATTCTCCTTATTTTGGGGCAAAACTCAGAAATTCCACTTATTTTGGGGCAAAATTCTAGAAATTTCCCTTATTTTGGGGCAAAATTGCAGAAATTTGACTGTTTTGGTGGCAAAATTGCAGAAATTTCACTTATTTCAAAAAAAGCAGATATTTTCTTATTTTGGGGCAAAAAGGCAGAAATTTCTTTTATTTTGGTACAAAATTGCAGAAATTTTTCTTATTTTGGGGCAAAAAGTCAGAAATTTCCCATGTTTTGGGGCAAAAATGCAGAAATTCCCCTTATTTTGAGGTAAAAAGGCTGAAATTCCTTTTATTTGGGGGTAAAAAGGCAGAAATTTCCTTTATTGTGGGTCAAAATTGCAGAAATTTCACTTATTTCATGGTAATAAGTCAGAAATTTTCATATTTTGGGGCAAAAAAGACAGAAATTCCCTTTGTTTTGGGGGAAAATACAGAAATTCCAATTATTTAGAGGCAAAAAAGCAGAAATTCCCCTTATTTTGGAGCAAAAATGAAGAAATTTCCCTTTTTTATGGCAAAACGGTATGCATTCTTCTTATTTTCGTGCAAAAAGGCAGAAATTCCCCATATTTTGGAGCAAAATTGCAGAAATTCCCCTAATGATGGGGCAAAAAGGCAGAAATTCCCTATATGATGGGACAAAAAGACAGAAATTCTCCTTAGTTTGGGGCAAAACTCAGAAATTTTTCTTATTTTGAAGCAAAATTCCAGAAATTTCATTTATTTCAGAAAAAAAAGCAGAAATTTTCTTATAATGGGGTAAAAAGGCAGAAATTTCTTTTATTTTGGTACAAAATTGCAGAAATTTTCCTTATTTTGGGGCAAAAAGGGAGAAATTTCCCTTATTTTGGGGAAAAATGCAGAAATTCCACTTATTTTAGGTAAAAAGGCTGAAATTCCCCTTATTTGGTGACAAAAAAGCAGAAATTTCCCTTATTTTGGGGCAAAATTGCAGAAATTTCACTAATTTCAGGGTAATAAGTCAGAAATTTTCCTTATTTTGGGGCAAAAAAAACAGAAATTCTTTTTGTTTTGGGGGAAAAAGACAGAAATTCCACTTATTTAAAGGCAAAAAAGCAGAAATTCCCCTTATTTTGGAGCAAAATTGCAGAAATTCCCCTAATTGTGGGTCAAAAAGGCAGAAATTTTCTATATGTTGGGGCAAAAAGACAGAAATTCTCTTTATTTTTGGGCAAATCTCAGAAATTCCACTTATTTTGGGGCAAAATTCAGGAAATTTCACATATTTTGGGGCAAAATTTCAGAAATTTCACTTATTTCAGGGTAATAAGTCAGAAATTTTACTTATTTTGGGGCAAAAAAAATCCCTTTGTTTTGGGGGAAAAAGACAGAAATTCCACTTATTTAGAGGCAAAAAACCAGAAATTCCTCTTATTTTGGGGCAAAATTGCACAATTTCCCCTAATTTTGGGTCAAAAAGGCAGAAATTCCCTATATGTTAAGGCAAAAGACAGAAATTCTCCTTATTTTGGGGCAAATCTCAGAAATTCCACTTATTTTGGGGCAAAATTCCAGAAATTTCACTTATTTTGGCACAAAATTGCAGAAATTTCACTTATTTTGGCGCAAAATTGCAGAAATTTCACTTATTTCAGGGAAAAAAGGCAGAAATTTTCCTTATTTTGTGGCTAAAAAGCATAAATTCCTAATATTTTGTGGCAAAAATGCAGAAATTACCCTTATTTTGAGGTAAAAAGGCTGAAATTCCCCTTATTTTAGGGCAAAAAGGCAGAAATTTCCCTTATTTTGGGGCAAAATTGCAGAAATTTCACTTACTTCAGGGTAATAAGTCAGAAATTTTTCTTATTTTGGGGCAAAAAAGACAGAAATTCCCTTTGTTTTGGGGGAAAAAGACAGAAATTCCAGTTATTTAGAGGCAAAAATGCAGAAATTCCCCTTATTTTGGAGCAAAAATGAAGAAATTTGCCTTTTTTATGGCAAAAAGGTATGCATTCTTCTTATTTTCGGGGAAAAAAGCAGAAATTCCCCATATCTTGGAGCAAAATTGCAGAAATTCTTCTAATTGTGGGGCAAAAACGCAGAAATTCCCTATATGTTGGGGCAAAGAGACAGAAATTCTCCTTATTTTGGGGCAAAACTCAGAAATTCCACTTATTTTGGGGCAAAATTCCAGAAATTTCCCTTATTTTGGGGCAAAATTGCAGAAATTTGACTTATTTTGATGCAAAATTGAAGAAATTTCACTTATTTCAGGGAAAAAGGCAGAAATTTTTTTTATTTTGAAACAAAACGGCAGAAATTCCTAATATTTTGTGGCAAAAATGCAGAAATTCCTCTTATTTTGAGGTTAAAAGGATGAAATTCCCAATATTTGCGGGCAAAAAGGGAGAAATTTCCCTAATTTTCGGGTAAAATTGGAGAAATTTCACGCATTTCAGGGTAATAAGTCAGAAATTTTCTTTATTTTGGGGCAAAAAAGACAGGAATTCCCTTTGTTTTTCGGGAAAAAGAAAGAAATTCCACTTATTTAGAGGCAAAAAAGCAGTACTTCTTCTTAATTATGAGCAAAAATGAAGAAATTTCCCTTTTTTATGGCAAAAAGGTATGCATTCCTCATATTTTTGGGCAAAAAGGCAGAAATTCCCCGTATTTTGAGGTAAAAAGGCTGAAATTCCCCTTATTTTAGGGCAAAAAGGCAGAAATTTCCCTTATTTTGGGGCAAAATTTCAGAAATTTCACTTACTTCAGGGTAATAAGTCAGAAATTTTTCTTATTTTGGGGCAAAAAAGACAGAAATTCCCTTTGTTTTGGGGGAAAAAGACAGAAATTCCAGTTATTTAGAGGCAAAAATGCAGAAATTCCCCTTATTTTGGAGCAAAAATGAAGAAATTTGCCTTTTTTATGGCAAAAAGGTATGCATTCTTCTTATTTTCGGGGAAAAAAGCAGAAATTCCCCATATCTTGGAGCAAAATTGCAGAAATTCTTCTAATTGTGGGGCAAAAACGCAGAAATTCCCTATATGTTGGGGCAAAGAGACAGAAATTCTCCTTATTTTGGGGCAAAACTCAGAAATTCCACTTATTTTGGGGCAAAATTCCAGAAATTTCCCTTATTTTGGGGCAAAATTGCAGAAATTTGACTTATTTTGATGCAAAATTGAAGAAATTTCACTTATTTCAGGGAAAAAAGGCAGAATTTTTTTTTATTTTGAAACAAAAAGGCAGAAATTCCTAATATTTTGTGGCAAAAATGCAGAAATTCCTCTTATTTTGAGGTTAAAAGGATGAAATTCCCAATATTTGCGGGCAAAAAGGGAGAAATTTCCCTAATTTTCGGGTAAAATTGGAGAAATTTCACGCATTTCAGGGTAATAAGTCAGAAATTTTCTTTATTTTGGGGCAAAAAAGACAGGAATTCCCTTTGTTTTTCGGGAAAAAGAAAGAAATTCCACTTATTTAGAGGCAAAAAAGCAGTACTTCTTCTTAATTATGAGCAAAAATGAAGAAATTTCCCTTTTTTATGGCAAAAAGGTATGCATTCCTCATATTTTTGGGCAAAAAGGCAGAAATTCCCCGTATTTTGGAGCAAAATTGCAGAAATTCCCCTAATTGTGGGGCAAAAAGGCAGAAATTCCCTATATGTTAGGGCAAAAAACAGAAATTCTCCTTATTTTGGTGCAAAACTCAGAAATTCCACTTATTTTGGGGCAAAATTCCATAAATTTCCCTTATTTTGGGGAAAAATTTCAGAAATTTCACTTATTTCAGGGAAAAACGGAAGAAATTTTTTTATTATGGTGCAAAAAAGCAGAAATTCCTAATATTTTGTGACAAAAATGCAGAAATTCCCTTTATTTTGAGGTAAAAAGGCTGAAATTCCCTTTATTTGGGGGCAAAAAGGCAGAAATTCCCCTAATTTTGGGGCAAAATTGCAGAAATTTTACTTATTTCAGAAAAAAAGAAGAAATTTTCTTATTTTGGGTCAAAAGGCAGAAATTTCTTTTATTTTGGTACAAAATTGCAGAAATTTTTCTTATTTGGGGGCAAAAGGCAGAAATTTCCCTTATTTTGGGGCAAAATTGCCGAAATTTAACTTATTTCAGGTAATAAGTCAGAAATTTTCCTTATTTTGGGGCAAAAAAAACAGAAATTTTTGTTTTGGGGGAAAAAGACAGAAATTCCACTTATTTAGAGGCAAAAATGAAGAAATTCCCGTTATTTTGGAGCAAAAATGAAGAAATTTCCCTTTTTTATGACAAAAAGGTATGCATTCTTCTTATTTTCAGGCAAAAAGGCAGAAATTCCCCGTATTTTGGAGCAAAATTGCAGAAATTCCCCTAATTGTGGGGCAAAAAGGCAGAAATTCCCTATATGTTGGGGCAAAAAGATCAAAATTCTTATTTTGGGGCAAAACTCAGAAATTTCCCTTTTTTGGGGCAAAATTCCAGAAATTTCCCTTATTTTGGGGCAAAATTGCAGAAATTTGACTTATTTTGGGGCAAAATTGCAGAAATTTCACTTATTTCAGAAAAAAAGCAGAAATTTTCTTATTTTGGAACAAAAAGGCAGAAATTTCTTTTATTTTGATACAAAATTGCAGAAATTTTTCTTATTTTGGGGAAAAAAGGCAGAAATTTTTCATATTTTGGGGCAGAAATCCAGAAATTCCCCTTATTTTGAGGTAAAAAGGCTGAAATTCTTCTTATTTGGGGGCAAAAAGGGAGAAATTTCCCTTATTTTCGGGCAAAATTGCAGAAATTTCACTTATTTCAGAGTAATAAGCCAGAAATTTTCCTTATTTTGGGGCAAAAAACTGAGAAATTTCCTTTTTTTTTAGGGAAAAAGACAGAAATTCCACTTATTTAGAGGCAGAAAAGAAGAAATTCCCCTTATTTTGGAGCAAAAATGAAGCAATTTCCTTTTTTTATGGCAAAAAGGTATGCATTCTTCTTATTTTCGGGCAAAAAGGCAGAAATTCCTGGTATTTTGGAGCAAAATTGCAGAAATTCCCCTTATTGTGCCGCAAAAAGGCAGAAATTCCCTATATGTTGGGGCAAAAAGACAGAAATTCTCCTTATTTTGGGGCAAAACTCAGAAATTCCACTTATTTTGGGGCAAAATTCTAGAAATTTCCCTTATTTTGGGGCAAAATTGCAGAAATTTGACTGTTTTGGTGGCAAAATTGCAGAAATTTCACTTATTTCAAAAAAAGCAGATATTTTCTTATTTTGGGGCAAAAAGGCAGAAATTTCTTTTATTTTGGTACAAAATTGCAGAAATTTTTCTTATTTTGGGGCAAAAAGTCAGAAATTTCCCATGTTTTGGGGCAAAAATGCAGAAATTCCCCTTATTTTGAGGTAAAAAGGCTGAAATTCCTTTTATTTGGGGGTAAAAAGGCAGAAATTTCCTTTATTGTGGGTCAAAATTGCAGAAATTTCACTTATTTCATGGTAATAAGTCAGAAATTTTCATATTTTGGGGCAAAAAAGACAGAAATTCCCTTTGTTTTGGGGGAAAATACAGAAATTCCAATTATTTAGAGGCAAAAAAGCAGAAATTCCCCTTATTTTGGAGCAAAAATGAAGAAATTTCCCTTTTTTATGGCAAAACGGTATGCATTCTTCTTATTTTCGTGCAAAAAGGCAGAAATTCCCCATATTTTGGAGCAAAATTGCAGAAATTCCCCTAATACTGGGGCAAAAAGGCAGAAATTCCCTATATGATGGGACAAAAAGACAGAAATTCTCCTTAGTTTGGGGCAAAACTCAGAAATTTTTCTTATTTTGAAGCAAAATTCCAGAAATTTCATTTATTTCAGAAAAAAAAGCAGAAATTTTCTTATAATGGGGTAAAAAGGCAGAAATTTCTTTTATTTTGGTACAAAATTGCAGAAATTTTCCTTATTTTGGGGCAAAAAGGGAGAAATTTCCCTTATTTTGGGGAAAAATGCAGAAATTCCACTTATTTTAGGTAAAAAGGCTGAAATTCCCCTTATTTGGTGACAAAAAAGCAGAAATTTCCCTTATTTTGGGGCAAAATTGCAGAAATTTCACTAATTTCAGGGTAATAAGTCAGAAATTTTCCTTATTTTGGGGCAAAAAAAACAGAAATTCTTTTTGTTTTGGGGGAAAAAGACAGAAATTTCACTTATTTAAAGGCAAAAAAGCAGAAATTCCCCTTATTTTGGAGCAAAATTGCAGAAATTCCCCTAATTGTGGGTCAAAAAGGCAGAAATTTTCTATATGTTGGGGCAAAAAGACAGAAATTCTCTTTATTTTTGGGCAAATCTCAGAAATTCCACTTATTTTGGGGCAAAATTCAGGAAATTTCACATATTTTGGGGCAAAATTTCAGAAATTTCACTTATTTCAGGGTAATAAGTCAGAAATTTTACTTATTTTGGGGCAAAAAAAATCCCTTTGTTTTGGGGGAAAAAGACAGAAATTCCACTTATTTAGAGGCAAAAAACCAGAAATTCCTCTTATTTTGGGGCAAAATTGCACAATTTCCCCTAATTTTGGGTCAAAAAGGCAGAAATTCCCTATATGTTAAGGCAAAAGACAGAAATTCTCCTTATTTTGGGGCAAATCTCAGAAATTCCACTTATTTTGGGGCAAAATTCCAGAAATTTCACTTATTTTGGCACAAAATTTCAGAAATTTCACTTATTTTGGCGCAAAATTGCAGAAATTTCACTTATTTCAGGGAAAAAAGGCAGAAATTTTCCTTATTTTGTGGCTAAAAAGCATAAATTCCTAATATTTTGTGGCAAAAATGCAGAAATTACCCTTATTTTGAGGTAAAAAGGCTGAAATTCCCCTTATTTTAGGGCAAAAAGGCAGAAATTTCCCTTATTTTGGGGCAAAATTGCAGAAATTTCACTTACTTCAGGGTAATAAGTCAGAAATTTTTCTTATTTTGGGGCAAAAAAGACAGAAATTCCCTTTGTTTTGGGGGAAAAAGACAGAAATTCCAGTTATTTAGAGGCAAAAATGCAGAAATTCCCCTTATTTTGGAGCAAAAATGAAGAAATTTGCCTTTTTTATGGCAAAAAGGTATGCATTCTTCTTATTTTCGGGGAAAAAAGCAGAAATTCCCCATATCTTGGAGCAAAATTGCAGAAATTCTTCTAATTGTGGGGCAAAAACGCAGAAATTCCCTATATGTTGGGGCAAAGAGACAGAAATTCTCCTTATTTTGGGGCAAAACTCAGAAATTCCACTTATTTTGGGGCAAAATTCCAGAAATTTCCCTTATTTTGGGGCAAAATTGCAGAAATTTGACTTATTTTGATGCAAAATTGAAGAAATTTCACTTATTTCAGGGAAAAAAGGCAGAAATTTTTTTTATTTTGAAACAAAAAGGCAGAAATTCCTAATATTTTGTGGCAAAAATGCAGAAATTCCTCTTATTTTGAGGTTAAAAGGATGAAATTCCCAATATTTGCGGGCAAAAAGGGAGAAATTTCCCTAATTTTCGGGTAAAATTGGAGAAATTTCACGCATTTCAGGGTAATAAGTCAGAAATTTTCTTTATTTTGGGGCAAAAAAGACAGGAATTCCCTTTGTTTTTCGGGAAAAAGAAAGAAATTCCACTTATTTAGAGGCAAAAAAGCAGTACTTCTTCTTAATTATGAGCAAAAATGAAGAAATTTCCCTTTTTTATGGCAAAAAGGTATGCATTCCTCATATTTTTGGGCAAAAAGGCAGAAATTCCCCGTATTTTGGAGCAAAATTGCAGAAATTCCCCTAATTGTGGGGCAAAAAGGCAGAAATTCCCTATATGTTAGGGCAAAAAACAGAAATTCTCCTTATTTTGGTGCAAAACTCAGAAATTCCACTTATTTTGGGGCAAAATTCCATAAATTTCCCTTATTTTGGGGAAAAATTTCAGAAATTTCACTTATTTCAGGGAAAAACGGAAGAAATTTTTTTATTATGGTGCAAAAAAGCAGAAATTCCTAATATTTTGTGACAAAAATGCAGAAATTCCCTTTATTTTGAGGTAAAAAGGCTGAAATTCCCTTTATTTGGGGGCAAAAAGGCAGAAATTCCTCTAATTTTGGGGCAAAATTGCAGAAATTTTACTTATTTCAGAAAAAAAGAAGAAATTTTCTTATTTTGGGTCAAAAGGCAGAAATTTCTTTTATTTTGGTACAAAATTGCAGAAATTTTTCTTATTTGGGGGCAAAAGGCAGAAATTTCCCTTATTTTGGGGCAAAATTGCCGAAATTTAACTTATTTCAGGTAATAAGTCAGAAATTTTCCTTATTTTGGGGCAAAAAAAACAGAAATTTTTGTTTTGGGGGAAAAAGACAGAAATTCCACTTATTTAGAGGCAAAAATGAAGAAATTCCCGTTATTTTGGAGCAAAAATGAAGAAATTTCCCTTTTTTATGACAAAAAGGTATGCATTCTTCTTATTTTCAGGCAAAAAGGCAGAAATTCCCCGTATTTTGGAGCAAAATTGCAGAAATTCCCCTAATTGTGGGGCAAAAAGGCAGAAATTCCCTATATGTTGGGGCAAAAAGATCAAAATTCTTATTTTGGGGCAAAACTCAGAAATTTCCCTTTTTTGGGGCAAAATTCCAGAAATTTCCCTTATTTTGGGGCAAAATTGCAGAAATTTGACTTATTTTGGGGCAAAATTGCAGAAATTTCACTTATTTCAGAAAAAAAGCAGAAATTTTCTTATTTTGGAACAAAAAGGCAGAAATTTCTTTTATTTTGATACAAAATTGCAGAAATTTTTCTTATTTTGGGGAAAAAAGGCAGAAATTTTTCATATTTTGGGGCAGAAATCCAGAAATTCCCCTTATTTTGAGGTAAAAAGGCTGAAATTCTTCTTATTTGGGGGCAAAAAGGGAGAAATTTCCCTTATTTTCGGGCAAAATTGCAGAAATTTCACTTATTTCAGAGTAATAAGCCAGAAATTTTCCTTATTTTGGGGCAAAAAACTGAGAAATTTCCTTTTTTTTTAGGGAAAAAGACAGAAATTCCACTTATTTAGAGGCAGAAAAGAAGAAATTCCCCTTATTTTGGAGCAAAAATGAAGCAATTTCCTTTTTTATGGCAAAAAGGTATGCATTCTTCTTATTTTCGGGCAAAAAGGCAGAAATTCCTGGTATTTTGGAGCAAAATTGCAGAAATTCCCCTTTTTGTGCCACAAAAAGGCAGAAATTCCCTATATGTTGGGGCAAAAAGACAGAAATTCTCCTTATTTTGGGGCAAAACTCAGAAATTCCACTTATTTTGGGGCAAAATTCTAGAAATTTCCCTTATTTTGGGGCAAAATTGCAGAAATTTGACTGTTTTGGTGGCAAAATTGCAGAAATTTCACTTATTTCAAAAAAAGCAGATATTTTCTTATTTTGGGGTAAAAGGCAGAAATTTCTTTTATTTTGGTACAAAATTGCAGAAATTTTTCTTATTTTGGGGCAAAAAGTCAGAAATTTCTCATGTTTTGGGGCAAAAATGCAGAAATTCCCCTTATTTTGAGGTAAAAAGGCTGAAATTCCTCTTATTTGGAGGTAAAAAGGCAGAAATTTCCTTTATTGTGGGTCAAAATTGCAGAAATTTCACTTATTTCATGGTAATAAGTCAGAAATTTTCATATTTTGGGGCAAAAAAGACAGAAATTCCCTTTATTTTGGGGGAAAATACAGAAATTCCAATTATTTAGAGGCAAAAAAGCAGAAATTCCCCTTATTTTGGAGTAAAAATGAAGAAATTTCCCTTTTTTATGGCAAAACGGTATGCATTCTTCTTATTTTCGGGCAAAAAGGCAGAAATTCCCCGTATTTTGGAGCAAAATTGCAGAAATTCCCCTAATGGTGGGGCAAAAAGGCAGAAATTCCCTATATGATGGGACAAAAAGACAGAAATTCTCCTTAGTTTGGGGCAAAACTCAGAAATTTTTCTTATTTTGAAGCAAAATTCCAGAAATTTCACTTATTTCAGAAAAAAAAAGCAGAAATTTTCTTATAATGGGGTAAAAAGGCAGAAATTTCTTTTATTTTGGTACAAAATTGCAGAAATTTTCCTTATTTTGGGGCAAAAAGGGAGAAATTTCCCTTATTTTGGAAAAAAAGGCAGAAATTCCACTTATTTTAGGTAAAAAGGCTGAAATTCCCCTTATTTGGTGACAAAAAAGCAGAAATTTCCCTTATTTTGGGGCAAAATTGTAGAAATTTCACTAATTTCAGGGTAATAAGTCAGAAATTTTCCTTATTTTGGGGCAAAAAAAACAGAAATTCTTTTTGTTTTGGGGGAAAAAGACAGAAATTCCACTTATTTAAAGGCAAAAAAGCAGAAATTCCCCTTATTTTGGAGCAAAATTGCAGAAATTCCCCTAATTGTGGGTCAAAAAGGCAGAAATTTTCTATATGTTGGGGCAAAAAGACAGAAATTCTCTTTATTTTTGGGCAAATCTCAGAAATTCCACTTATTTTGGGGCAAAATTCAGGAAATTTCACATATTTTGGGGCAAAATTGCAGAAATTTCACTTGTTTTGGGGCAAAATTGCAGAAATTTCACTTATTTCGGGAAAAAAAAGCAGAAATTTTCTTTATTTTGGGGCAAAAAGGCAGAAATTCCTAATATTTTGTGGCAAAAATGCAGAAATTTCCCCTATTTTGAGGTAAAAAGGCTGAAATTCCCAATATTTGAGGATAAAAAGGCAGAAATATCCCTAATTTTCGGGCAAAATTGCAGAAATTTCACTTACTTCAGGGTAATAAGTCAGGAATTTTTCTTATTTTGGGGAAAATGAGACAGAACTTCCCTTTGTTTTGTGGGAAAAAGACAGAAATTCCACTTATTTAGTGGCAAAAAAGCAGAAATTCCCTTTATTTTGAAGCAAAAATGAAGAAATTTTCATTTTTCTGGCAGAAAGGTATGCATTCTTCTTATTTTCGGGCAAAAAGGCAGAAATTACCCGTATTTTGGAGCAAAATTGCAGAAATTCCCCTAATTGTGGGGCAAAAAGTCAGAAATTCCCTATATGTTTGGGCAAAAAGACAGAAATTCTCCTTATTTTGGGGCAAAACTCAGAAATTTCACTTATTTTGGGGCAAAATTGCAGAAATTTCACTTATTTCAGAAAAAAAAAGCAGAAATTTTTTTATATTGGGGCAAAAAGCCAGAAATTTCTTTTATTTTTGGTACAAAATTACAGAAATTTCTTTATTTTGGGGCAAAAAGGCAGAAATTTCCCTTATTTTGGGGCAAAAATGCAGAAATTCCACTTATTTTGAGGTAAAAAGGTTGAAATTCCCCTTATTTGGGGCAAAAAAGCAGAAATTTCCCTTATTTTGGGGCAAAATTTCAGAAATTTCACTTATTTCAGGGTAATAAGTCAGAAATTTTACTTATTTTGGGGCAAAAAAATCCCTTTGTTTTGGGAGAAAAAGACAGAAATTCCACTTATTTAGAGGCAAAAAACCAGAAATTCCTCTTATTTTGGGGCAAAATTGCACAATTTCCCCTAATTTTGGGTCAAAAAGGCAGAAATTCCCTATATGTTGGGGCAAAAGACAGAAATTCTCCTTATTTTGGGGCAAATCTCAGAAATTCCACTTATTTTGGGGCAAAATTCCAGAAATTTCACTTATTTTGGCGCAAAATTGGAGAAATTTCACTTATTTTGGCGCAAAATTGCAGAAATTTCACTTATTTCAGGAAAAAAAGGCAGAAATTTTCCTTATTTTGTGGCAAAAAAGCATAAATTCCTAATATTTTGTGGCAAAAATGCAGAAATTCCCCTTATTTTGAGGTAAAAAGGCTGAAATTCCCCTTATTTTAGGGCAAAAAGGCAGAAATTTCCCTTATTTTGGGGCAAAATTGCAGAAATTTCACTTACTTCAGGGTAATAAGTCAGAAATTTTCCTTATTTTGGGGCAAAAAGACAGAAATTCCCTTTGTTTTGGGGGAAAAAGACAGAAATTCCAATTATTTAGAGGCAAAAATGCAGAAATTCCCCTTATTTTGGAGCAAAAATGAAGAAATTTGCCTTTTTTATGGCAAAAAGGTATGCATTCTTCTTATTTTCGGGTAAAAAAGCAGAAATTCCCCATATCTTGGAGCAAAATTGCAGAAATTCTTCTAATTGTGGGGCAAAAACGCAGAAATTCCCTATATGTTGGGGCAAAGAGAAAGAAATTCTCCTTATTTTGGGGCAAAACTCAGAAATTCCACTTATTTTGGGGCAAAATTCCAGAAATTTCCTTTATTTTGGGGCAAAATTGCAGAAATTTGACTTATTTTGATGCAAAATTAAAGAAATTTCACTTATTTCAGGGAAAAAAGGCAGAATTTTTTTTTATTTTGAAACAAAAAGGCAGAAATTCCTAATATTTTGTGGCAAAAATGCAGAAATTCCCCTTATTTTGAGGTTAAAAGGATGAAATTCCCAATATTTGCGGGCAAAAAGGCAGAAATTTCCCTAATTTTAGGGGAAAATTGGAGAAATTTCACTTATTTCAGGGTAATAAGTCAGAAATTTTCCTTATTTTGGGGCAAAAAAGACAGGAATTTCCTTTGTTTTCCGGGAAAAAGAAAGAAATTCCACTTATTTAGAGGCAAAAAAGCAGTACTTCTTCTTAATTATGAGCAAAAATGAAGAAATTTCCCTTTTTTATGGCAAAAAGGTATGCATTCTTCTTATTTTTGGGCAAAAAGGCAGAAATTCCCCGTATTTTGGAGCAAAATTGCAGAAATTCCCCTAATTGTGGGGCAAAAAGGCAGAAATTCCCTATATGTTAGGGCAAAAAACAGAAATTCTCCTTATTTTGGTGCAAAACTCAGGAATTCCACTTATTTTGGGGCAAAATTCCAGAAATTTCCTTTATTTTGGGGCAAAATTTCAGAAATTTCACTTATTTCAGGGAAAAAAGGCAGAAATTTTTTTATTATGGTGCAAAAATGCAGAAATTCCTAATATTTTGTGGCAAAAATGCAGAAATTCCCTTTATTTTGAGTTAAAAAGGCTGAAATTCCCTTTATTTGGGGGCAAAAAGGCAAAAATTCCCCTAATTTTGGGGCAAAATTGCAGAAATTTTACTTATTTCAGAAAAAAAGCAAAAATTTTCTTATTTTGGGGCAAAAGGCAGAAATTTCTTTTATTTTGGTACAAAATTGCAGAAATTTTTCTTATTTTGGGGCAAAAAGGCAGAAATTTCCCATATTTTGGGGCAAAAATGCAGAAATTCCCCTTATATTGAGGTAAAAAGGCTGAAATTCCCCTTATTTGGGGGCAAAAGGCCGAAATTTCCCTTATTTGGGGGCAAAATTGCAGAAATTTCACTTATTTCAGGGTAATAAGTCAAAAATTTTCCTTATTTTGGGGCAAAAAAGACAGAAATTCCCTTTGTTTTGGGGGAAAAAGACAGAAATTCCACTTATTTAGAGGCAAAAAAGCAGAAATTCCCCTTATTTTTGAGCAAAAATGAAGAAATTTCCCTTGTTTATGGCAAAAAGGTATGCATTCTTCTTATTTTCGGGCAAAAAGGCAGAAATTCCCCGTATTTTGGAGCAAAATTGCAGAAATTCCCCTAATTGTGGGGCAAAAAGGCAGAAATTCCCTATATGTTGGGGCAAAAAGATCGAAATTCTTATTTTGGGGCAAAACTCAGAAATTTCACTTTTTTGGGGCAAAATTCCAGAAATTTCCCTTATTTTGGGGCAAAATTGAAGAAATTTGACTTATTTTGGGGCAAAATTGCAGAAATTTCTTTTATTTTGGTACAAAATTGCAGAAATTTTTCTTATTTTGGGGCAAAAAGGCAGACATTTTTCATATTTTAGGGCAGAAATCCAGAAATACCCCTTGTTTTGAGGTAAAAAGGCTGAAATTCTTTTTATTTGGGGGCAAAAAGGCAGAAATTTCCCTTATTTTCGGGCAAAATTGTAGAAATTTCACTTATTTCAGGGTAATAAGTCAGAAATTTTCCTTATTTTGTGGAAAAAAACTCAGAAATTTCCTTTGTATTGGGGGAAAAAGACAGAAATTCCACTTATTTAGAGGCAAAAAATAAGAAATTCTCTTTATTTTGGAGCAAAATGAAGAAATTTCCTTTTTTTATGGCAAAAAGGTATGCATTCTTCTTATTTTCGGGCAAAAAGGCAGAAATTCCCTATATGTTTGGGCAAAAAGACAGATATTCTCCTTATTTTGGGGCAAAACTCAGAAATTCCACTTATTTTGGGGCAAAATTCCAGAAATTTCCTTTATTTTGGGGCAAAATTGCAGAAATTTGACTTATTTTGATGCAAAATTAAAGAAATTTCACTTATTTCAGGGAAAAAATGCAGAAATTTTTTTTATTTTGAAACAAAAAGGCAGAAATTCCTAATATTTTGTGGCAAAAATGCAGAAATTCCCCTTATTTTGAGGTTAAAAGGATGAAATTCCCAATATTTGCGGGCAAAAAGGCAGAAATTTCCCTAATTTTAGGGGAAAATTGGAGAAATTTCACTTATTTCAGGGTAATAAGTCAGAAATTTTCCTTATTTTGGGGCAAAAAAGATAGGAATTTCCTTTGTTTTCCGGGAAAAAGAAAGAAATTCCACTTATTTAGAGGCAAAAAAGCAGAACTTCTTCTTAATTATGAGCAAAAATGAAGAAATTTCCCTTTTTTATGGCAAAAAGGTATGCATTCTTCTTATTTTTGGGCAAAAAGGCAGAAATTCCCCGTATTTTGGAGCAAAATTGCAGAAATTCCCCTAATTGTGGGGCAAAAAGGCAGAAATTCCCTATATGTTAGGGCAAAAAACAGAAATTCTCCTTATTTTGGTGCAAAATTCAGAAATTCCACTTATTTTGGGGCAAAATTCCAGAAATTTCCCTTATTTTGGGGCAAAATTTCAGAAATTTCACTTATTTCAGGGAAAAAAGGCAGAAATTTTTTTATTATGGTGCAAAAATGCAGAAATTCCTAATATTTTGTGGCAAAAATGCAGAAATTCCCTTTATTTTGAGTTAAAAAGGCTGAAATTCCCTTTATTTGGGGGCAAAAAGGCAAAAATTCCCCTAATTTTGGGGCAAAATTGCAGAAATTTTACTTATTTCAGAAAAAAAGCAAAAATTTTCTTATTTTGGGGCAAAAGGCAGAAATTTCTTTTATTTTGGTACAAAATTGCAGAAATTTTTCTTATTTTGGGGCAAAAAGGCAGAAATTTCCCATATTTTGGGGCAAAAATGCAGAAATTCCCCTTATATTGAGGTAAAAAGGCTGAAATTCCCCTTATTTGGGGGCAAAAGGCCGAAATTTCCCTTATTTGGGGGCAAAATTGCAGAAATTTCACTTATTTCAGGGTAATAAGTCAAAAATTTTCCTTATTTTGGGGCAAAAAAGACAGAAATTCCCTTTGTTTTGGGGGAAAAAGACAGAAATTCCACTTATTTAGAGGCAAAAAAGCAGAAATTCTCCTTATTTTTGAGCAAAAATGAAGAAATTTCCCTTTTTTATGGCAAAAAGGTATGCATTCTTCTTATTTTCGGGCAAAAAGGCAGAAATTCCCCGTATTTTGGAGCAAAATTGCAGAAATTCCCCTAATTGTGGGGCAAAAAGGCAGAAATTCCCTATATGTTGGGGCAAAAAGATCGAAATTCTTATTTTGGGGCAAAACTCAGAAATTTCACTTTTTTGGGGCAAAATTCCAGAAATTCCCCTTATTTTGGGGCAAAATTGAAGAAATTTGACTTATTTTGGGGCAAAATTGCAGAAATTTCTTTTATTTTGGTACAAAATTGCAGAAATTTTTCTTATTTTGGGGCAAAAAGGCAGACATTTTTCATATTTTAGGGCAGAAATCCAGAAATACCCCTTGTTTTGAGGTAAAAAGGCTGAAATTCTTTTTATTTGGGGGCAAAAAGGCAGAAATTTCCCTTATTTTCGGGCAAAATTTTAGAAATTTCACTTATTTCAGGGTAATAAGTCAGAAATTTTCCTTATTTTGTGGCAAAAAACTCAGAAATTTCCTTTGTATTGGGGGAAAAAGACAGAAATTCCACTTATTTAGAGGCAAAAAATAAGAAATTCTCTTTATTTTGGAGCAAAATGAAGAAATTTCTTTTTTTTATGGCAAAAAGGTATGCATTCTTCTTATTTTCGGGCAAAAAGGCAGAAATTCCCTATATGTTTGGGCAAAAAGACAGATATTCTCCTTATTTTGGGGCAAAACTCAGAAATTCCACTTATTTTGGGGCAAAATTCCAGAAATTTCCTTTATTTTGGGGCAAAATTGCAGAAATTTGACTTATTTTGATGCAAAATTAAAGAAATTTCACTTATTTCAGGGAAAAAAGGCAGAAATTTTTTTTATTTTGAAACAAAAAGGCAGAAATTTCTAATATTTTGTGGCAAAAATGCAGAAATTCCCCTTATTTTGAGGTTAAAAGGATGAAATTCCCAATATTTGCGGGCAAAAAGGCAGAAATTTCCCTAATTTTAGGGGAAAATTGGAGAAATTTCACTTATTTCAGGGTAATAAGTCAGAAATTTTCCTTATTTTGGGGCAAAAAAGACAGGAATTTCCTTTGTTTTCCGGGAAAAAGAAAGAAATTCCACTTATTTAGAGGCAAAAAAGCAGTACTTCTTCTTAATTATGAGCAAAAATGAAGAAATTTCCCTTTTTTATGGCAAAAAGGTATGCATTCTTCTTATTTTAGGGCAAAAAGGCAGAAATTCCCCGTATTTTGGAGCAAAATTGCAGAAATTCCCCTAATTGTGGGGCAAAAAGGCAGAAATTCCCTATATGTTAGGGCAAAAAACAGAAATTCTCCTTATTTTGGTGCAAAACTCAGAAATTCCACTTATTTTGGGGCAAAATTCCAGAAATTTCCCTTATTTTGGGGCAAAATTTCAGAAATTTCACTTATTTCAGGGAAAAAAGGCAGAAATTTTTTTATTATGGTGCAAAAATGCAGAAATTCCTAATATTTTGTGGCAAAAATGCAGAAATTCCCTTTATTTTGAGTTAAAAAGGCTGAAATTCCCTTTATTTGGGGGCAAAAAGGCAAAAATTCCCCTAATTTTGGGGCAAAATTGCAGAAATTTTACTTATTTCAGAAAAAAACAAAAATTTTCTTATTTTGGGGCAAAAGGCAGAAATTTCTTTTATTTTGGTACAAAATTGCAGAAATTTTTCTTATTTTGGGGCAAAAAGGCAGAAATTTCCCATATTTTGGGGCAAAAATGCAGAAATTCCCCTTATATTGAGGTAAAAAGGCTGAAATTCCCCTTATTTGGGGGCAAAAGGCCGAAATTTCCCTTATTTGGGGGCAAAATTGCAGAAATTTCACTTATTTCAGGGTAATAAGTCAAAAATTTTCCTTATTTTGGGGCAAAAAAGACAGAAATTCCCTTTGTTTTGGGGGAAAAAGACAGAAATTCCACTAATTTAGAGGCAAAAAAGCAGAAATTCCGCTTATTTTGGAGCAAAAATAAAGAAATTTCCCTTTTTTATGGCAAAAACTTATGCATTCTTCTTATTTTCGGGCAAAAAGGCAGAAATTCCCCGTATTTTGGAGCAAAATTGCAGAAATTCCCCTAATTGTGGGGCAAAAAGGCAGAAATTCCCTATATGTTAGGGCAAAAAGACAGAAATTCTTCTTATTTTGGGGCAAAACTTAGAAATTCCACTTATTTTGGGGCAAAATTCCAAAAATTTACCTTATTTTGGGGCAAAATTGCAGAAATTTCACTTATTTCAGGAAAAAAAGGCAGAAATTTTCTTATTTTGGTGCAAAAAGGAAGAAATTCCTAATATTTTGTGGCAAAAATGCAGAAATTCCCCTTATTTTGAGGTAAAAAAGGCTTAAATTCCCCTTATTTGGGGGCAAAAAGGAAGAAATTTCCCTTATTTTGGAGCAAAATTGCAGAAACTTCACTTACTTCAGGGTAATAAGTCAGAAATTTTCCTTATTTTGGGGCAAAAAAGACAGAAATTCCCTTTGTTTTGGGGGAAAAAGACAGAAATTCCAAGTATTTAGAAGCAAAAAAAGCAGAAATTCCCCTTATTTTGGAGAAAAAATGAAGAAATTTCTCTTTTTTACGGCAAAAAGGGATGCATTCTTCTTATTTTTGGGCAAAAAGGCAGAAATTTCCCGTATTTTGGAGCAAAATTGCAGAAATTCCCCTAATTGTGGGGCAAAAAGGCAGAAATTCCCTATATGTTGGGGCAAAAAAACAGAAATTCTCCTTATTTTGGGGCAAATCTCAGAAATTCCACTTATTTTGGGGCAAAATTTCAGAAATTTCTCTTATTTTGGGGCAAAATTGCAGAAATTTCACTTATTTTGGGGCAAAATTGCAGAAATTTCACATATTTCAGGGATAAAAGGCAGAAATTTTTTTTATTTTGGTGCAAAAAGGCAGAAATTCCTAATATTTTGTGGCAAAAAATGCAGAAATTTCCCTTATTTTGAGGTAAAAAAGCTTAAATAGCTCTTATTTGGGGGCAAGAAGGCAGAAATTTCCCTAATTTTGGGGCAAAATTGCCGAAATTTCACTTATTGCAGAGTAATAAGTCAGAAATTTTCCTTATTTTGGGGCAAAAAAGACAGGAATTCCCTTTGTTTTGAGGGAAAAATACAGAAATTCCACTAATTTAGAGGCAAAAGCAGAAATTCCCCTTATTTTGGAGCAAAAATAAAGAAATTTCTCTTTTTTTATGGCAAAAAGGTATGCATTCTTCTTATTTTCGGGCAAAAAGGGAGAAATTCCTTGTATTTTGGAGCAAAATTGCAGAAATTCCCCGAATTGTGAGGCAAAAAGCCAGAATTTCCCTATATGTTAGGGCAAAAAGACAGAAATTCTCCTTATTTTGGGGCAAAACTCAGAAATTCCACTTATTTTGGGGCAAAAGTCCAGAAATTTCCTTTATTGTAGGGCAAAATTTCGGAAATTTCACTTATTTCAGGGAAAAAAGGCAGAAATTTTCCTTATTTTTAGGCAAAAGGGCCGAAATTTCTCTTATTTTGGGGCAAAAATGCAGAAATTCCCCTTATTTTGAGGTAAAAAGGCTGAAATTTTCTTTATTTGGGGGCAAAAAGAAGAAATTTCCCTTACTTTGGGGCAAAATTGCAGAAATTTCACTTACTTCAGGGTAATAAGTCAAAAATTTTCCTTATTTTGGGGCAAAAAAGACAGAAATTTCCTTTGTTTTGGGGGAAAAAGACAGAAATTCCAGTTATTTAGAGGCAAAAAAGCAGAAATTCCCCTTATTTTGGAGCAAAAATGAAGAAATTTCCCTTTTCTATGGCAAAAAGGTATGCATTCTTCTTGTTTTCGGTCAAAAAGGCAGAAATTCCCCATATCTTGGAGCAAAATTGCAGAAATTCCCCTAATTGTGGGGCAAAAACGCAGAAATTCCATATATGTTGGGGCAAAGAGACAGAAATTCTCCTTATTTTGGGGCAAAACTCAGAAATTCCACTTATTTTGGGGCAAAATTGCAAAAATTTGACTTATTTTGGGGCAAAATTGCAGAAATTTCACTTATTTTAGGGAAAAAAGGCAGAAATTTTCCTTATTTTGAAACAAAAAGGCAGAAATTCCTAATATTTTGTGGCAAAAATGCAGAAATTCCCCTTATTTTGAGGTTAAAGGCTGAAATTCCCATTATTTGGGGGCAAAAAGGCAGAAATTTCCCTAATTTTCGGGCAAAATTGGAGAAATTTCACTTATTTCAGGGTAATAAGTCAGAATTTTTTCTTATTTTGGGGCAAAAAAGACAAGAATTCCCTTTGTTTTGTGGTAAAAAGACAGAAATTCTACTTATTTAGAGGCAAAAAAGAAGAAATTTTCCTTATTTTGGAGCAAAAATGAAGAAATTACCCTTTTTTATGGCAAAAAAGTATGCATTCTTCTTATTTTTGGGCAAAAAGGCAGAAATTCCTCGTATTTTGGAGCAAAATTGCAGAAATTCCCCTAATTGTGGGGCAAAAAGGCAGATATTCCCTATATGTTAGGGCAAAAAACAGAAATTCTCCATATTTTGGTGCAATACTCAGAAATTCCACTTATTTTGGGGCAAAATTCCAGAAATTTCCCTTATTTTGAGGAAAAATTTCAGAAATTTCACTTATTTCAGGGAAAAAAGGAAGAAATTTTTTTATTATGGTGCAAAAAAGCAGAAATTCCTAATATTTTGTGGTAAAAATGCAGAAATTCCCTTTATTTTGAGGTAAAAAGGCTGAAATTTTCTTTATTTGGGGGCAAAAAGGCAGAAATTCCCCTAATTTTGGGGCAAAATTGCAGAAATTTTACTTATTTCAGAAAAAAAACAGAAATTTTCTTATTTTGGGTCAAAAGGCAGAAATTTCTTTTATTTTGGTACAAACATGCAGAAATTTTTCTTATTTTGGGGCAAAAAAGCAGAAATTTCCCATATTTTGGGGCAAAAATGCAGAATTTCCCTTATTTTGAGGTAAAAAGGCTGAAATTCCCCTTATTTGGGGGCAAAAGGCAGAAATTTCCCTTATTTTGGGGCAAAATTGCCTAAATTTAACTTATTTCAGGTAATAAGTCAGAAATTTTCCTTATTTTGGGGCAAAAAAGACAGAAATTTCCTTTGTTTTGGGGGAAAAAGACAGAAATTCCACTTATTTAGAGGCAAAAATGAAGAAATTCCCGTTATTTTGGAGCAAAAATGAAGAAATTTCCCTTTTTTATGACAAAAAGGTATGCATTCTTCTTATTTTCAGGCAAAAAGGCAGAAATTCCCCGTATTTTGGAGCAAAATTGCAGAAATTCCCCTAATTGTGGGGCAAAAAGGCAGAAATTCCCTATATGTTGGGGCAAAAAGATCAAAATTCTTATTTTGGGGCAAAACTCAGAAATTTCCCTTTTTGGGGCAAAATTCCAGAAATTTCCCTTATTTTGGGGCAAAATTGCAGAAATTTGACTTATTTTGGGGCAAAATTGCAGAAATTTCACTTATTTCAGAAAAAAGCAGAAATTTTCTTATTTTGGAACAAAAAGGCAGAAATTTCTTTTATTTTGATACAAAATTGCAGAAATTTTTCTTATTTTGGGGCAAAAAGGCAGAAATTTTTCATATTTTGGGGCAGAAATCCAGAAATTCCCCACATTTTGAGGTAAAAAGGCTGAAATTCTTCTTATTTGTGGGCAAAAAGGGAGAAATTTCCCTTATTTTCGGGCAAAATTGCAGAAATTTCACTTATTTCAGAGTAATAAGCCAGAAATTTTCCTTATTTTGGGGCAAAAAACTCAGAAATTTCCTTTGTTTTGGGGGGAAAAGACAGAAATTCCACTTATTTAGAGGCAGAAAAGAAGAAATTCCCCTTATTTTGGAGCAAAAATGAAGCAATTTCCTTTTTTTATGGCAAAAAGGTATGCATTCTTCTTATTTTCGGGCAAAAAGGCAGAAATTCCTGGTATTTTGGAGCAAAATTGCAGAAATTCCCCTTATTGTGCCGCAAAAAGGCAGAAATTCCCTATATGTTGGGGCAAAAAGACAGAAATTCTCCTTATTTTGGGGCAAAACTCAGAAATTCCACTTATTTTGGGGCAAAATTCTAGAAATTTCCCTTATTTTGGGGCAAAATTGCAGAAATTTGACTGTTTTGGTGGCAAAATTGCAGAAATTTCACTTATTTCAAAAAAAGCAGATATTTTCTTATTTTGGGGCAAAAAGGCAGAAATTTCTTTTATTTTGGTACAAAATTGCAGAAATTTTTCTTATTTTGGGGCAAAAAGTCAGAAATTTCCCATGTTTTGGGGCAAAAATGCAGAAATTCCCCTTATTTTGAGGTAAAAAGGCTGAAATTCCTTTTATTTGGGGGTAAAAAGGCAGAAATTTCCTTTATTGTGGGTCAAAATTGCAGAAATTTCACTTATTTCATGGTAATAAGTCAGAAATTTTCATATTTTGGGGCAAAAAAGACAGAAATTCCCTTTGTTTTGGGGGAAAATACAGAAATTCCAATTATTTAGAGGCAAAAAAGCAGAAATTCCCCTTATTTTGGAGCAAAAATGAAGAAATTTCCCTTTTTTATGGCAAAACGGTATGCATTCTTCTTATTTTCGTGCAAAAAGGCAGAAATTCCCCATATTTTGGAGCAAAATTGCAGAAATTCCCCTAATGATGGGGCAAAAAGGCAGAAATTCCCTATATGATGGGACAAAAAGACAGAAATTCTCCTTAGTTTGGGGCAAAACTCAGAAATTTTTCTTATTTTGAAGCAAAATTCCAGAAATTTCATTTATTTCAGAAAAAAAAGCAGAAATTTTCTTATAATGGGGTAAAAAGGCAGAAATTTCTTTTATTTTGGTACAAAATTGCAGAAATTTTCCTTATTTTGGGGCAAAAAGGGAGAAATTTCCCTTATTTTGGGGAAAAATGCAGAAATTCCACTTATTTTAGGTAAAAAGGCTGAAATTCCCCTTATTTGGTGACAAAAAAGCAGAAATTTCCCTTATTTTGGGGCAAAATTGCAGAAATTTCACTAATTTCAGGGTAATAAGTCAGAAATTTTCCTTATTTTGGGGCAAAAAAAACAGAAATTCTTTTTGTTTTGGGGGAAAAAGACAGAAATTCCACTTATTTAAAGGCAAAAAAGCAGAAATTCCCCTTATTTTGGAGCAAAATTGCAGAAATTCCCCTAATTGTGGGTCAAAAAGGCAGAAATTTTCTATATGTTGGGGCAAAAAGACAGAAATTCTCTTTATTTTTGGGCAAATCTCAGAAATTCCACTTATTTTGGGGCAAAATTCAGGAAATTTCACATATTTTGGGGCAAAATTTCAGAAATTTCACTTATTTCAGGGTAATAAGTCAGAAATTTTACTTATTTTGGGGCAAAAAAAATCCCTTTGTTTTGGGGGAAAAAGACAGAAATTCCACTTATTTAGAGGCAAAAAACCAGAAATTCCTCTTATTTTGGGGCAAAATTGCACAATTTCCCCTAATTTTGGGTCAAAAAGGCAGAAATTCCCTATATGTTAAGGCAAAAGACAGAAATTCTCCTTATTTTGGGGCAAATCTCAGAAATTCCACTTATTTTGGGGCAAAATTCCAGAAATTTCACTTATTTTGGCACAAAATTGCAGAAATTTCACTTATTTTGGCGCAAAATTGCAGAAATTTCACTTATTTCAGGGAAAAAAGGCAGAAATTTTCCTTATTTTGTGGCTAAAAAGCATAAATTCCTAATATTTTGTGGCAAAAATGCAGAAATTACCCTTATTTTGAGGTAAAAAGGCTGAAATTCCCCTTATTTTAGGGCAAAAAGGCAGAAATTTCCCTTATTTTGGGGCAAAATTGCAGAAATTTCACTTACTTCAGGGTAATAAGTCAGAAATTTTTCTTATTTTGGGGCAAAAAAGACAGAAATTCCCTTTGTTTTGGGGGAAAAAGACAGAAATTCCAGTTATTTAGAGGCAAAAATGCAGAAATTCCCCTTATTTTGGAGCAAAAATGAAGAAATTTGCCTTTTTTATGGCAAAAAGGTATGCATTCTTCTTATTTTCGGGGAAAAAAGCAGAAATTCCCCATATCTTGGAGCAAAATTGCAGAAATTCTTCTAATTGTGGGGCAAAAACGCAGAAATTCCCTATATGTTGGGGCAAAGAGACAGAAATTCTCCTTATTTTGGGGCAAAACTCAGAAATTCCACTTATTTTGGGGCAAAATTCCAGAAATTTCCCTTATTTTGGGGCAAAATTGCAGAAATTTGACTTATTTTGATGCAAAATTGAAGAAATTTCACTTATTTCAGGGAAAAAGGCAGAAATTTTTTTTATTTTGAAACAAAACGGCAGAAATTCCTAATATTTTGTGGCAAAAATGCAGAAATTCCTCTTATTTTGAGGTTAAAAGGATGAAATTCCCAATATTTGCGGGCAAAAAGGGAGAAATTTCCCTAATTTTCGGGTAAAATTGGAGAAATTTCACGCATTTCAGGGTAATAAGTCAGAAATTTTCTTTATTTTGGGGCAAAAAAGACAGGAATTCCCTTTGTTTTTCGGGAAAAAGAAAGAAATTCCACTTATTTAGAGGCAAAAAAGCAGTACTTCTTCTTAATTATGAGCAAAAATGAAGAAATTTCCCTTTTTTATGGCAAAAAGGTATGCATTCCTCATATTTTTGGGCAAAAAGGCAGAAATTCCCCGTATTTTGAGGTAAAAAGGCTGAAATTCCCCTTATTTTAGGGCAAAAAGGCAGAAATTTCCCTTATTTTGGGGCAAAATTTCAGAAATTTCACTTACTTCAGGGTAATAAGTCAGAAATTTTTCTTATTTTGGGGCAAAAAAGACAGAAATTCCCTTTGTTTTGGGGGAAAAAGACAGAAATTCCAGTTATTTAGAGGCAAAAATGCAGAAATTCCCCTTATTTTGGAGCAAAAATGAAGAAATTTGCCTTTTTTATGGCAAAAAGGTATGCATTCTTCTTATTTTCGGGGAAAAAAGCAGAAATTCCCCATATCTTGGAGCAAAATTGCAGAAATTCTTCTAATTGTGGGGCAAAAACGCAGAAATTCCCTATATGTTGGGGCAAAGAGACAGAAATTCTCCTTATTTTGGGGCAAAACTCAGAAATTCCACTTATTTTGGGGCAAAATTCCAGAAATTTCCCTTATTTTGGGGCAAAATTGCAGAAATTTGACTTATTTTGATGCAAAATTGA
Organism: Micromys minutus; assembly: GCF_963924665.1. Lineage (NCBI taxonomy): Eukaryota > Metazoa > Chordata > Mammalia > Rodentia > Muridae > Micromys > Micromys minutus. Next base: position 175,686 of record NW_027667380.1, on the reverse strand, counting down.
AGAAATTTCACTTATTTCAGGGAAAAAAGGCAGAATTTTTTTTTATTTTGAAACAAAAAGGCAGAAATTCCTAATATTTTGTGGCAAAAATGCAGAAATTCCTCTTATTTTGAGGTTAAAAGGATGAAATTCCCAATATTTGCGGGCAAAAAGGGAGAAATTTCCCTAATTTTCGGGTAAAATTGGAGAAATTTCACGCATTTCAGGGTAATAAGTCAGAAATTTTCTTTATTTTGGGGCAAAAAAGACAGGAATTCCCTTTGTTTTTCGGGAAAAAGAAAGAAATTCCACTTATTTAGAGGCAAAAAAGCAGTACTTCTTCTTAATTATGAGCAAAAATGAAGAAATTTCCCTTTTTTATGGCAAAAAGGTATGCATTCCTCATATTTTTGGGCAAAAAGGCAGAAATTCCCCGTATTTTGGAGCAAAATTGCAGAAATTCCCCTAATTGTGGGGCAAAAAGGCAGAAATTCCCTATATGTTAGGGCAAAAAACAGAAATTCTCCTTATTTTGGTGCAAAACTCAGAAATTCCACTTATTTTGGGGCAAAATTCCATAAATTTCCCTTATTTTGGGGAAAAATTTCAGAAATTTCACTTATTTCAGGGAAAAACGGAAGAAATTTTTTTATTATGGTGCAAAAAAGCAGAAATTCCTAATATTTTGTGACAAAAATGCAGAAATTCCCTTTATTTTGAGGTAAAAAGGCTGAAATTCCCTTTATTTGGGGGCAAAAAGGCAGAAATTCCCCTAATTTTGGGGCAAAATTGCAGAAATTTTACTTATTTCAGAAAAAAAGAAGAAATTTTCTTATTTTGGGTCAAAAGGCAGAAATTTCTTTTATTTTGGTACAAAATTGCAGAAATTTTTCTTATTTGGGGGCAAAAGGCAGAAATTTCCCTTATTTTGGGGCAAAATTGCCGAAATTTAACTTATTTCAGGTAATAAGTCAGAAATTTTCCTTATTTTGGGGCAAAAAAAACAGAAATTTTTGTTTTGGGGGAAAAAGACAGAAATTCCACTTATTTAGAGGCAAAAATGAAGAAATTCCCGTTATTTTGGAGCAAAAATGAAGAAATTTCCCTTTTTTATGACAAAAAGGTATGCATTCTTCTTATTTTCAGGCAAAAAGGCAGAAATTCCCCGTATTTTGGAGCAAAATTGCAGAAATTCCCCTAATTGTGGGGCAAAAAGGCAGAAATTCCCTATATGTTGGGGCAAAAAGATCAAAATTCTTATTTTGGGGCAAAACTCAGAAATTTCCCTTTTTTGGGGCAAAATTCCAGAAATTTCCCTTATTTTGGGGCAAAATTGCAGAAATTTGACTTATTTTGGGGCAAAATTGCAGAAATTTCACTTATTTCAGAAAAAAAGCAGAAATTTTCTTATTTTGGAACAAAAAGGCAGAAATTTCTTTTATTTTGATACAAAATTGCAGAAATTTTTCTTATTTTGGGGAAAAAAGGCAGAAATTTTTCATATTTTGGGGCAGAAATCCAGAAATTCCCCTTATTTTGAGGTAAAAAGGCTGAAATTCTTCTTATTTGGGGGCAAAAAGGGAGAAATTTCCCTTATTTTCGGGCAAAATTGCAGAAATTTCACTTATTTCAGAGTAATAAGCCAGAAATTTTCCTTATTTTGGGGCAAAAAACTGAGAAATTTCCTTTTTTTTTAGGGAAAAAGACAGAAATTCCACTTATTTAGAGGCAGAAAAGAAGAAATTCCCCTTATTTTGGAGCAAAAATGAAGCAATTTCCTTTTTTTATGGCAAAAAGGTATGCATTCTTCTTATTTTCGGGCAAAAAGGCAGAAATTCCTGGTATTTTGGAGCAAAATTGCAGAAATTCCCCTTATTGTGCCGCAAAAAGGCAGAAATTCCCTATATGTTGGGGCAAAAAGACAGAAATTCTCCTTATTTTGGGGCAAAACTCAGAAATTCCACTTATTTTGGGGCAAAATTCTAGAAATTTCCCTTATTTTGGGGCAAAATTGCAGAAATTTGACTGTTTTGGTGGCAAAATTGCAGAAATTTCACTTATTTCAAAAAAAGCAGATATTTTCTTATTTTGGGGCAAAAAGGCAGAAATTTCTTTTATTTTGGTACAAAATTGCAGAAATTTTTCTTATTTTGGGGCAAAAAGTCAGAAATTTCCCATGTTTTGGGGCAAAAATGCAGAAATTCCCCTTATTTTGAGGTAAAAAGGCTGAAATTCCTTTTATTTGGGGGTAAAAAGGCAGAAATTTCCTTTATTGTGGGTCAAAATTGCAGAAATTTCACTTATTTCATGGTAATAAGTCAGAAATTTTCATATTTTGGGGCAAAAAAGACAGAAATTCCCTTTGTTTTGGGGGAAAATACAGAAATTCCAATTATTTAGAGGCAAAAAAGCAGAAATTCCCCTTATTTTGGAGCAAAAATGAAGAAATTTCCCTTTTTTATGGCAAAACGGTATGCATTCTTCTTATTTTCGTGCAAAAAGGCAGAAATTCCCCATATTTTGGAGCAAAATTGCAGAAATTCCCCTAATACTGGGGCAAAAAGGCAGAAATTCCCTATATGATGGGACAAAAAGACAGAAATTCTCCTTAGTTTGGGGCAAAACTCAGAAATTTTTCTTATTTTGAAGCAAAATTCCAGAAATTTCATTTATTTCAGAAAAAAAAGCAGAAATTTTCTTATAATGGGGTAAAAAGGCAGAAATTTCTTTTATTTTGGTACAAAATTGCAGAAATTTTCCTTATTTTGGGGCAAAAAGGGAGAAATTTCCCTTATTTTGGGGAAAAATGCAGAAATTCCACTTATTTTAGGTAAAAAGGCTGAAATTCCCCTTATTTGGTGACAAAAAAGCAGAAATTTCCCTTATTTTGGGGCAAAATTGCAGAAATTTCACTAATTTCAGGGTAATAAGTCAGAAATTTTCCTTATTTTGGGGCAAAAAAAACAGAAATTCTTTTTGTTTTGGGGGAAAAAGACAGAAATTTCACTTATTTAAAGGCAAAAAAGCAGAAATTCCCCTTATTTTGGAGCAAAATTGCAGAAATTCCCCTAATTGTGGGTCAAAAAGGCAGAAATTTTCTATATGTTGGGGCAAAAAGACAGAAATTCTCTTTATTTTTGGGCAAATCTCAGAAATTCCACTTATTTTGGGGCAAAATTCAGGAAATTTCACATATTTTGGGGCAAAATTTCAGAAATTTCACTTATTTCAGGGTAATAAGTCAGAAATTTTACTTATTTTGGGGCAAAAAAAATCCCTTTGTTTTGGGGGAAAAAGACAGAAATTCCACTTATTTAGAGGCAAAAAACCAGAAATTCCTCTTATTTTGGGGCAAAATTGCACAATTTCCCCTAATTTTGGGTCAAAAAGGCAGAAATTCCCTATATGTTAAGGCAAAAGACAGAAATTCTCCTTATTTTGGGGCAAATCTCAGAAATTCCACTTATTTTGGGGCAAAATTCCAGAAATTTCACTTATTTTGGCACAAAATTTCAGAAATTTCACTTATTTTGGCGCAAAATTGCAGAAATTTCACTTATTTCAGGGAAAAAAGGCAGAAATTTTCCTTATTTTGTGGCTAAAAAGCATAAATTCCTAATATTTTGTGGCAAAAATGCAGAAATTACCCTTATTTTGAGGTAAAAAGGCTGAAATTCCCCTTATTTTAGGGCAAAAAGGCAGAAATTTCCCTTATTTTGGGGCAAAATTGCAGAAATTTCACTTACTTCAGGGTAATAAGTCAGAAATTTTTCTTATTTTGGGGCAAAAAAGACAGAAATTCCCTTTGTTTTGGGGGAAAAAGACAGAAATTCCAGTTATTTAGAGGCAAAAATGCAGAAATTCCCCTTATTTTGGAGCAAAAATGAAGAAATTTGCCTTTTTTATGGCAAAAAGGTATGCATTCTTCTTATTTTCGGGGAAAAAAGCAGAAATTCCCCATATCTTGGAGCAAAATTGCAGAAATTCTTCTAATTGTGGGGCAAAAACGCAGAAATTCCCTATATGTTGGGGCAAAGAGACAGAAATTCTCCTTATTTTGGGGCAAAACTCAGAAATTCCACTTATTTTGGGGCAAAATTCCAGAAATTTCCCTTATTTTGGGGCAAAATTGCAGAAATTTGACTTATTTTGATGCAAAATTGAAGAAATTTCACTTATTTCAGGGAAAAAAGGCAGAAATTTTTTTTATTTTGAAACAAAAAGGCAGAAATTCCTAATATTTTGTGGCAAAAATGCAGAAATTCCTCTTATTTTGAGGTTAAAAGGATGAAATTCCCAATATTTGCGGGCAAAAAGGGAGAAATTTCCCTAATTTTCGGGTAAAATTGGAGAAATTTCACGCATTTCAGGGTAATAAGTCAGAAATTTTCTTTATTTTGGGGCAAAAAAGACAGGAATTCCCTTTGTTTTTCGGGAAAAAGAAAGAAATTCCACTTATTTAGAGGCAAAAAAGCAGTACTTCTTCTTAATTATGAGCAAAAATGAAGAAATTTCCCTTTTTTATGGCAAAAAGGTATGCATTCCTCATATTTTTGGGCAAAAAGGCAGAAATTCCCCGTATTTTGGAGCAAAATTGCAGAAATTCCCCTAATTGTGGGGCAAAAAGGCAGAAATTCCCTATATGTTAGGGCAAAAAACAGAAATTCTCCTTATTTTGGTGCAAAACTCAGAAATTCCACTTATTTTGGGGCAAAATTCCATAAATTTCCCTTATTTTGGGGAAAAATTTCAGAAATTTCACTTATTTCAGGGAAAAACGGAAGAAATTTTTTTATTATGGTGCAAAAAAGCAGAAATTCCTAATATTTTGTGACAAAAATGCAGAAATTCCCTTTATTTTGAGGTAAAAAGGCTGAAATTCCCTTTATTTGGGGGCAAAAAGGCAGAAATTCCTCTAATTTTGGGGCAAAATTGCAGAAATTTTACTTATTTCAGAAAAAAAGAAGAAATTTTCTTATTTTGGGTCAAAAGGCAGAAATTTCTTTTATTTTGGTACAAAATTGCAGAAATTTTTCTTATTTGGGGGCAAAAGGCAGAAATTTCCCTTATTTTGGGGCAAAATTGCCGAAATTTAACTTATTTCAGGTAATAAGTCAGAAATTTTCCTTATTTTGGGGCAAAAAAAACAGAAATTTTTGTTTTGGGGGAAAAAGACAGAAATTCCACTTATTTAGAGGCAAAAATGAAGAAATTCCCGTTATTTTGGAGCAAAAATGAAGAAATTTCCCTTTTTTATGACAAAAAGGTATGCATTCTTCTTATTTTCAGGCAAAAAGGCAGAAATTCCCCGTATTTTGGAGCAAAATTGCAGAAATTCCCCTAATTGTGGGGCAAAAAGGCAGAAATTCCCTATATGTTGGGGCAAAAAGATCAAAATTCTTATTTTGGGGCAAAACTCAGAAATTTCCCTTTTTTGGGGCAAAATTCCAGAAATTTCCCTTATTTTGGGGCAAAATTGCAGAAATTTGACTTATTTTGGGGCAAAATTGCAGAAATTTCACTTATTTCAGAAAAAAAGCAGAAATTTTCTTATTTTGGAACAAAAAGGCAGAAATTTCTTTTATTTTGATACAAAATTGCAGAAATTTTTCTTATTTTGGGGAAAAAAGGCAGAAATTTTTCATATTTTGGGGCAGAAATCCAGAAATTCCCCTTATTTTGAGGTAAAAAGGCTGAAATTCTTCTTATTTGGGGGCAAAAAGGGAGAAATTTCCCTTATTTTCGGGCAAAATTGCAGAAATTTCACTTATTTCAGAGTAATAAGCCAGAAATTTTCCTTATTTTGGGGCAAAAAACTGAGAAATTTCCTTTTTTTTTAGGGAAAAAGACAGAAATTCCACTTATTTAGAGGCAGAAAAGAAGAAATTCCCCTTATTTTGGAGCAAAAATGAAGCAATTTCCTTTTTTATGGCAAAAAGGTATGCATTCTTCTTATTTTCGGGCAAAAAGGCAGAAATTCCTGGTATTTTGGAGCAAAATTGCAGAAATTCCCCTTTTTGTGCCACAAAAAGGCAGAAATTCCCTATATGTTGGGGCAAAAAGACAGAAATTCTCCTTATTTTGGGGCAAAACTCAGAAATTCCACTTATTTTGGGGCAAAATTCTAGAAATTTCCCTTATTTTGGGGCAAAATTGCAGAAATTTGACTGTTTTGGTGGCAAAATTGCAGAAATTTCACTTATTTCAAAAAAAGCAGATATTTTCTTATTTTGGGGTAAAAGGCAGAAATTTCTTTTATTTTGGTACAAAATTGCAGAAATTTTTCTTATTTTGGGGCAAAAAGTCAGAAATTTCTCATGTTTTGGGGCAAAAATGCAGAAATTCCCCTTATTTTGAGGTAAAAAGGCTGAAATTCCTCTTATTTGGAGGTAAAAAGGCAGAAATTTCCTTTATTGTGGGTCAAAATTGCAGAAATTTCACTTATTTCATGGTAATAAGTCAGAAATTTTCATATTTTGGGGCAAAAAAGACAGAAATTCCCTTTATTTTGGGGGAAAATACAGAAATTCCAATTATTTAGAGGCAAAAAAGCAGAAATTCCCCTTATTTTGGAGTAAAAATGAAGAAATTTCCCTTTTTTATGGCAAAACGGTATGCATTCTTCTTATTTTCGGGCAAAAAGGCAGAAATTCCCCGTATTTTGGAGCAAAATTGCAGAAATTCCCCTAATGGTGGGGCAAAAAGGCAGAAATTCCCTATATGATGGGACAAAAAGACAGAAATTCTCCTTAGTTTGGGGCAAAACTCAGAAATTTTTCTTATTTTGAAGCAAAATTCCAGAAATTTCACTTATTTCAGAAAAAAAAAGCAGAAATTTTCTTATAATGGGGTAAAAAGGCAGAAATTTCTTTTATTTTGGTACAAAATTGCAGAAATTTTCCTTATTTTGGGGCAAAAAGGGAGAAATTTCCCTTATTTTGGAAAAAAAGGCAGAAATTCCACTTATTTTAGGTAAAAAGGCTGAAATTCCCCTTATTTGGTGACAAAAAAGCAGAAATTTCCCTTATTTTGGGGCAAAATTGTAGAAATTTCACTAATTTCAGGGTAATAAGTCAGAAATTTTCCTTATTTTGGGGCAAAAAAAACAGAAATTCTTTTTGTTTTGGGGGAAAAAGACAGAAATTCCACTTATTTAAAGGCAAAAAAGCAGAAATTCCCCTTATTTTGGAGCAAAATTGCAGAAATTCCCCTAATTGTGGGTCAAAAAGGCAGAAATTTTCTATATGTTGGGGCAAAAAGACAGAAATTCTCTTTATTTTTGGGCAAATCTCAGAAATTCCACTTATTTTGGGGCAAAATTCAGGAAATTTCACATATTTTGGGGCAAAATTGCAGAAATTTCACTTGTTTTGGGGCAAAATTGCAGAAATTTCACTTATTTCGGGAAAAAAAAGCAGAAATTTTCTTTATTTTGGGGCAAAAAGGCAGAAATTCCTAATATTTTGTGGCAAAAATGCAGAAATTTCCCCTATTTTGAGGTAAAAAGGCTGAAATTCCCAATATTTGAGGATAAAAAGGCAGAAATATCCCTAATTTTCGGGCAAAATTGCAGAAATTTCACTTACTTCAGGGTAATAAGTCAGGAATTTTTCTTATTTTGGGGAAAATGAGACAGAACTTCCCTTTGTTTTGTGGGAAAAAGACAGAAATTCCACTTATTTAGTGGCAAAAAAGCAGAAATTCCCTTTATTTTGAAGCAAAAATGAAGAAATTTTCATTTTTCTGGCAGAAAGGTATGCATTCTTCTTATTTTCGGGCAAAAAGGCAGAAATTACCCGTATTTTGGAGCAAAATTGCAGAAATTCCCCTAATTGTGGGGCAAAAAGTCAGAAATTCCCTATATGTTTGGGCAAAAAGACAGAAATTCTCCTTATTTTGGGGCAAAACTCAGAAATTTCACTTATTTTGGGGCAAAATTGCAGAAATTTCACTTATTTCAGAAAAAAAAAGCAGAAATTTTTTTATATTGGGGCAAAAAGCCAGAAATTTCTTTTATTTTTGGTACAAAATTACAGAAATTTCTTTATTTTGGGGCAAAAAGGCAGAAATTTCCCTTATTTTGGGGCAAAAATGCAGAAATTCCACTTATTTTGAGGTAAAAAGGTTGAAATTCCCCTTATTTGGGGCAAAAAAGCAGAAATTTCCCTTATTTTGGGGCAAAATTTCAGAAATTTCACTTATTTCAGGGTAATAAGTCAGAAATTTTACTTATTTTGGGGCAAAAAAATCCCTTTGTTTTGGGAGAAAAAGACAGAAATTCCACTTATTTAGAGGCAAAAAACCAGAAATTCCTCTTATTTTGGGGCAAAATTGCACAATTTCCCCTAATTTTGGGTCAAAAAGGCAGAAATTCCCTATATGTTGGGGCAAAAGACAGAAATTCTCCTTATTTTGGGGCAAATCTCAGAAATTCCACTTATTTTGGGGCAAAATTCCAGAAATTTCACTTATTTTGGCGCAAAATTGGAGAAATTTCACTTATTTTGGCGCAAAATTGCAGAAATTTCACTTATTTCAGGAAAAAAAGGCAGAAATTTTCCTTATTTTGTGGCAAAAAAGCATAAATTCCTAATATTTTGTGGCAAAAATGCAGAAATTCCCCTTATTTTGAGGTAAAAAGGCTGAAATTCCCCTTATTTTAGGGCAAAAAGGCAGAAATTTCCCTTATTTTGGGGCAAAATTGCAGAAATTTCACTTACTTCAGGGTAATAAGTCAGAAATTTTCCTTATTTTGGGGCAAAAAGACAGAAATTCCCTTTGTTTTGGGGGAAAAAGACAGAAATTCCAATTATTTAGAGGCAAAAATGCAGAAATTCCCCTTATTTTGGAGCAAAAATGAAGAAATTTGCCTTTTTTATGGCAAAAAGGTATGCATTCTTCTTATTTTCGGGTAAAAAAGCAGAAATTCCCCATATCTTGGAGCAAAATTGCAGAAATTCTTCTAATTGTGGGGCAAAAACGCAGAAATTCCCTATATGTTGGGGCAAAGAGAAAGAAATTCTCCTTATTTTGGGGCAAAACTCAGAAATTCCACTTATTTTGGGGCAAAATTCCAGAAATTTCCTTTATTTTGGGGCAAAATTGCAGAAATTTGACTTATTTTGATGCAAAATTAAAGAAATTTCACTTATTTCAGGGAAAAAAGGCAGAATTTTTTTTTATTTTGAAACAAAAAGGCAGAAATTCCTAATATTTTGTGGCAAAAATGCAGAAATTCCCCTTATTTTGAGGTTAAAAGGATGAAATTCCCAATATTTGCGGGCAAAAAGGCAGAAATTTCCCTAATTTTAGGGGAAAATTGGAGAAATTTCACTTATTTCAGGGTAATAAGTCAGAAATTTTCCTTATTTTGGGGCAAAAAAGACAGGAATTTCCTTTGTTTTCCGGGAAAAAGAAAGAAATTCCACTTATTTAGAGGCAAAAAAGCAGTACTTCTTCTTAATTATGAGCAAAAATGAAGAAATTTCCCTTTTTTATGGCAAAAAGGTATGCATTCTTCTTATTTTTGGGCAAAAAGGCAGAAATTCCCCGTATTTTGGAGCAAAATTGCAGAAATTCCCCTAATTGTGGGGCAAAAAGGCAGAAATTCCCTATATGTTAGGGCAAAAAACAGAAATTCTCCTTATTTTGGTGCAAAACTCAGGAATTCCACTTATTTTGGGGCAAAATTCCAGAAATTTCCTTTATTTTGGGGCAAAATTTCAGAAATTTCACTTATTTCAGGGAAAAAAGGCAGAAATTTTTTTATTATGGTGCAAAAATGCAGAAATTCCTAATATTTTGTGGCAAAAATGCAGAAATTCCCTTTATTTTGAGTTAAAAAGGCTGAAATTCCCTTTATTTGGGGGCAAAAAGGCAAAAATTCCCCTAATTTTGGGGCAAAATTGCAGAAATTTTACTTATTTCAGAAAAAAAGCAAAAATTTTCTTATTTTGGGGCAAAAGGCAGAAATTTCTTTTATTTTGGTACAAAATTGCAGAAATTTTTCTTATTTTGGGGCAAAAAGGCAGAAATTTCCCATATTTTGGGGCAAAAATGCAGAAATTCCCCTTATATTGAGGTAAAAAGGCTGAAATTCCCCTTATTTGGGGGCAAAAGGCCGAAATTTCCCTTATTTGGGGGCAAAATTGCAGAAATTTCACTTATTTCAGGGTAATAAGTCAAAAATTTTCCTTATTTTGGGGCAAAAAAGACAGAAATTCCCTTTGTTTTGGGGGAAAAAGACAGAAATTCCACTTATTTAGAGGCAAAAAAGCAGAAATTCCCCTTATTTTTGAGCAAAAATGAAGAAATTTCCCTTGTTTATGGCAAAAAGGTATGCATTCTTCTTATTTTCGGGCAAAAAGGCAGAAATTCCCCGTATTTTGGAGCAAAATTGCAGAAATTCCCCTAATTGTGGGGCAAAAAGGCAGAAATTCCCTATATGTTGGGGCAAAAAGATCGAAATTCTTATTTTGGGGCAAAACTCAGAAATTTCACTTTTTTGGGGCAAAATTCCAGAAATTTCCCTTATTTTGGGGCAAAATTGAAGAAATTTGACTTATTTTGGGGCAAAATTGCAGAAATTTCTTTTATTTTGGTACAAAATTGCAGAAATTTTTCTTATTTTGGGGCAAAAAGGCAGACATTTTTCATATTTTAGGGCAGAAATCCAGAAATACCCCTTGTTTTGAGGTAAAAAGGCTGAAATTCTTTTTATTTGGGGGCAAAAAGGCAGAAATTTCCCTTATTTTCGGGCAAAATTGTAGAAATTTCACTTATTTCAGGGTAATAAGTCAGAAATTTTCCTTATTTTGTGGAAAAAAACTCAGAAATTTCCTTTGTATTGGGGGAAAAAGACAGAAATTCCACTTATTTAGAGGCAAAAAATAAGAAATTCTCTTTATTTTGGAGCAAAATGAAGAAATTTCCTTTTTTTATGGCAAAAAGGTATGCATTCTTCTTATTTTCGGGCAAAAAGGCAGAAATTCCCTATATGTTTGGGCAAAAAGACAGATATTCTCCTTATTTTGGGGCAAAACTCAGAAATTCCACTTATTTTGGGGCAAAATTCCAGAAATTTCCTTTATTTTGGGGCAAAATTGCAGAAATTTGACTTATTTTGATGCAAAATTAAAGAAATTTCACTTATTTCAGGGAAAAAATGCAGAAATTTTTTTTATTTTGAAACAAAAAGGCAGAAATTCCTAATATTTTGTGGCAAAAATGCAGAAATTCCCCTTATTTTGAGGTTAAAAGGATGAAATTCCCAATATTTGCGGGCAAAAAGGCAGAAATTTCCCTAATTTTAGGGGAAAATTGGAGAAATTTCACTTATTTCAGGGTAATAAGTCAGAAATTTTCCTTATTTTGGGGCAAAAAAGATAGGAATTTCCTTTGTTTTCCGGGAAAAAGAAAGAAATTCCACTTATTTAGAGGCAAAAAAGCAGAACTTCTTCTTAATTATGAGCAAAAATGAAGAAATTTCCCTTTTTTATGGCAAAAAGGTATGCATTCTTCTTATTTTTGGGCAAAAAGGCAGAAATTCCCCGTATTTTGGAGCAAAATTGCAGAAATTCCCCTAATTGTGGGGCAAAAAGGCAGAAATTCCCTATATGTTAGGGCAAAAAACAGAAATTCTCCTTATTTTGGTGCAAAATTCAGAAATTCCACTTATTTTGGGGCAAAATTCCAGAAATTTCCCTTATTTTGGGGCAAAATTTCAGAAATTTCACTTATTTCAGGGAAAAAAGGCAGAAATTTTTTTATTATGGTGCAAAAATGCAGAAATTCCTAATATTTTGTGGCAAAAATGCAGAAATTCCCTTTATTTTGAGTTAAAAAGGCTGAAATTCCCTTTATTTGGGGGCAAAAAGGCAAAAATTCCCCTAATTTTGGGGCAAAATTGCAGAAATTTTACTTATTTCAGAAAAAAAGCAAAAATTTTCTTATTTTGGGGCAAAAGGCAGAAATTTCTTTTATTTTGGTACAAAATTGCAGAAATTTTTCTTATTTTGGGGCAAAAAGGCAGAAATTTCCCATATTTTGGGGCAAAAATGCAGAAATTCCCCTTATATTGAGGTAAAAAGGCTGAAATTCCCCTTATTTGGGGGCAAAAGGCCGAAATTTCCCTTATTTGGGGGCAAAATTGCAGAAATTTCACTTATTTCAGGGTAATAAGTCAAAAATTTTCCTTATTTTGGGGCAAAAAAGACAGAAATTCCCTTTGTTTTGGGGGAAAAAGACAGAAATTCCACTTATTTAGAGGCAAAAAAGCAGAAATTCTCCTTATTTTTGAGCAAAAATGAAGAAATTTCCCTTTTTTATGGCAAAAAGGTATGCATTCTTCTTATTTTCGGGCAAAAAGGCAGAAATTCCCCGTATTTTGGAGCAAAATTGCAGAAATTCCCCTAATTGTGGGGCAAAAAGGCAGAAATTCCCTATATGTTGGGGCAAAAAGATCGAAATTCTTATTTTGGGGCAAAACTCAGAAATTTCACTTTTTTGGGGCAAAATTCCAGAAATTCCCCTTATTTTGGGGCAAAATTGAAGAAATTTGACTTATTTTGGGGCAAAATTGCAGAAATTTCTTTTATTTTGGTACAAAATTGCAGAAATTTTTCTTATTTTGGGGCAAAAAGGCAGACATTTTTCATATTTTAGGGCAGAAATCCAGAAATACCCCTTGTTTTGAGGTAAAAAGGCTGAAATTCTTTTTATTTGGGGGCAAAAAGGCAGAAATTTCCCTTATTTTCGGGCAAAATTTTAGAAATTTCACTTATTTCAGGGTAATAAGTCAGAAATTTTCCTTATTTTGTGGCAAAAAACTCAGAAATTTCCTTTGTATTGGGGGAAAAAGACAGAAATTCCACTTATTTAGAGGCAAAAAATAAGAAATTCTCTTTATTTTGGAGCAAAATGAAGAAATTTCTTTTTTTTATGGCAAAAAGGTATGCATTCTTCTTATTTTCGGGCAAAAAGGCAGAAATTCCCTATATGTTTGGGCAAAAAGACAGATATTCTCCTTATTTTGGGGCAAAACTCAGAAATTCCACTTATTTTGGGGCAAAATTCCAGAAATTTCCTTTATTTTGGGGCAAAATTGCAGAAATTTGACTTATTTTGATGCAAAATTAAAGAAATTTCACTTATTTCAGGGAAAAAAGGCAGAAATTTTTTTTATTTTGAAACAAAAAGGCAGAAATTTCTAATATTTTGTGGCAAAAATGCAGAAATTCCCCTTATTTTGAGGTTAAAAGGATGAAATTCCCAATATTTGCGGGCAAAAAGGCAGAAATTTCCCTAATTTTAGGGGAAAATTGGAGAAATTTCACTTATTTCAGGGTAATAAGTCAGAAATTTTCCTTATTTTGGGGCAAAAAAGACAGGAATTTCCTTTGTTTTCCGGGAAAAAGAAAGAAATTCCACTTATTTAGAGGCAAAAAAGCAGTACTTCTTCTTAATTATGAGCAAAAATGAAGAAATTTCCCTTTTTTATGGCAAAAAGGTATGCATTCTTCTTATTTTAGGGCAAAAAGGCAGAAATTCCCCGTATTTTGGAGCAAAATTGCAGAAATTCCCCTAATTGTGGGGCAAAAAGGCAGAAATTCCCTATATGTTAGGGCAAAAAACAGAAATTCTCCTTATTTTGGTGCAAAACTCAGAAATTCCACTTATTTTGGGGCAAAATTCCAGAAATTTCCCTTATTTTGGGGCAAAATTTCAGAAATTTCACTTATTTCAGGGAAAAAAGGCAGAAATTTTTTTATTATGGTGCAAAAATGCAGAAATTCCTAATATTTTGTGGCAAAAATGCAGAAATTCCCTTTATTTTGAGTTAAAAAGGCTGAAATTCCCTTTATTTGGGGGCAAAAAGGCAAAAATTCCCCTAATTTTGGGGCAAAATTGCAGAAATTTTACTTATTTCAGAAAAAAACAAAAATTTTCTTATTTTGGGGCAAAAGGCAGAAATTTCTTTTATTTTGGTACAAAATTGCAGAAATTTTTCTTATTTTGGGGCAAAAAGGCAGAAATTTCCCATATTTTGGGGCAAAAATGCAGAAATTCCCCTTATATTGAGGTAAAAAGGCTGAAATTCCCCTTATTTGGGGGCAAAAGGCCGAAATTTCCCTTATTTGGGGGCAAAATTGCAGAAATTTCACTTATTTCAGGGTAATAAGTCAAAAATTTTCCTTATTTTGGGGCAAAAAAGACAGAAATTCCCTTTGTTTTGGGGGAAAAAGACAGAAATTCCACTTATTTAGAGGCAAAAAAGCAGAAATTCTCCTTATTTTTGAGCAAAAATGAAGAAATTTCCCTTTTTTATGGCAAAAAGGTATGCATTCTTCTTATTTTCGGGCAAAAAGGCAGAAATTCCCCGTATTTTGGAGCAAAATTGCAGAAATTCCCCTAATTGTGGGGCAAAAAGGCAGAAATTCCCTATATGTTGGGGCAAAAAGATCCAAATTCTTATTTTGGGGCAAAACTCAGAAATTTCACTTTTTTGGGGCAAAATTCCAGAAATTCCCCTTATTTTGGGGCAAAATTGAAGAAATTTGACTTATTTTGGGGCAAAATTGCAGAAATTTCTTTTATTTTGGTACAAAATTGCAGAAATTTTTCTTATTTTGGGGCAAAAAGGCAGACATTTTTCATATTTTAGGGCAGAAATCCAGAAATACCCCTTGTTTTGAGGTAAAAAGGCTGAAATTCTTTTTATTTGGGGGCAAAAAGGCAGAAATTTCCCTTATTTTCGGGCAAAATTTTAGAAATTTCACTTATTTCAGGGTAATAAGTCAGAAATTTTCCTTATTTTGTGGCAAAAAACTCAGAAATTTCCTTTGTATTGGGGGAAAAAGACAGAAATTCCACTTATTTAGAGGCAAAAAATAAGAAATTCTCTTTATTTTGGAGCAAAATGAAGAAATTTCCTTTTTTTATGGCAAAAAGGTATGCATTCTTCTTATTTTCGGGCAAAAAGGCAGAAATTCCCTATATGTTTGGGCAAAAAGACAGATATTCTCCTTATTTTGGGGCAAAACTCAGAACTTCCACTTATTTTGGGGCAAAATTCTAGAAATTTCCCTTATTTTGGGGCAAAAATGCAGAAATTTGACTTTTTTGGGGGCAAAATTGCAGAAATTTCACATTTATGAATAAAAAGCAGATAGTTTCTTATTTTGGGGCAAAAAGGCAGAAATTTCTTTTATTTTGGTACAAAATTACAGAAATTTTTCTTATTTTGGGGCAAAAAGTCAGAAATTTCCCATATTTTGGGGCAAAAATGCAGAAATTCCCCTTATTTTGAGGTAAAAAGGCTGAAATTCCTCTTATTTGGAGGCAAAAAGGCAGAAATTTCTCTTATTTTGGGTCAAAATTGCAGAAATTTCACTTATTTCATGGTAATAGGTCATAAATTTTCATATTTTGGGGCAAAAAAGATAGAAATTCCCTTTGTTTTGCAAGAAAAAGACAGAAATTCCACTTATTTAGAAACAAAAAAGCAGAAAATCCACTTATTTTGGAGCAAAAATGAAGAAATTTTCCTTTTTATGGCAAAACGGTATGCATTCTTCTTATTTTCGGGCAAAAAGGCAGAAATTCCCCGTATTTTGGAGCAAAATTGCAGGAATTCCCCTAATGGTGGGGCAAAAAGGCAGAAATTCCATACATGATGGGACAAAAAGACAGAAATTCTCCTTAGTTTGGGGCAAAACTCAGAAATTTCCCTTATTTTGAAGCAAAATTCCAGAAATTTCACTTATTTCAGAAAAAAAAGCAGAAATTTTTATATATTGGGGCAAAAAGGCAGAAATTTCTTTTATTTTGGTAAAAAATTGCAGAAATTTTCTTTATTTTGGGGCAAAAGGGAGAAATTTCCCTTATTTTGGGGCAAAAATGCAGAAATTCCAATTATTTTAGGTAAAAAGGCGGAAATTCCCCTTATTTGGTGACAAAAAAGCAGAAATTTCCCTTATTTTGGGGCAAAATTGCAGAAATTTCACTTATTTCAGGGTAATAAGTCAGAAATTTTCCTTATTTTGGGGCAAAAAAACCAGAAATTCCTTTTGTTTTGGGGGAAAAAGACAGAAATTCCACTTATTTAGAGGCAAAAAAGCAGAAATTCCCCTTATTTTGGAGCAAAATTGCAGAAATTCCCCTAATTGTGGGTCAAAAAGGCAGAAATTTTCTATATGTTGGGGCAAAAAGACAGAAATTCTCTTTATTTTTGGGCAAATCTCAGAAATTCCACTTATTTTGAGGCAAAATTCAGGAAATTTCACATATTTTGGGGCAAAATTGCAGAAATTTCACTTATTTTTGGGCAAAATTGCAGAAATTTCACTTATTTCGGGGAAAAAAGGCAGAAATTTTCTTTATTTTGGGGCAAAAAGGCAGAAATTCCCCCTATTTTGAGGTAAAAAGGCTGAAATTCCCATTATTTGAGGATAAAAAGGCAGAAATTTCCCTAATTTTTGGGCAAAATTGCAGAAATTTCACTTACTTCAGGGTAATAAGTCAGGAATTTTCATTATTTTGGGGAAAATGAGACAGAACTTTCCTTTGTTTTGTGGGAAAAAGACAGAAATTCCACTTATTTAGTGGCAAAAAAGCAGAAATTCCCGTAATTTTGAAGCAAAAATGAAGAAATTTCCATTTTTATGGCAGAAAGGTATGCATTCTTCTTATTTTCGGGCAAAAAGGCAGAAATTCCTCGTATTTTGGAGCAAAATTGCAGAAATTCCACTAATTGTGGGGCAAAAAGGCAGAAATTGCCTATATGTTTGGGCAAAAAGACAGAAATTCTCCTTATTTTGGGGCAAAACTCAGAAATTTCCCTTATTTTGGGGCAAAATTCCAGAAATTTCCCTTATTTTGGGGCAAAATTGCAGAAATCTGACTTATTTTGGGGCAAAATTGCAGAAATTTTTCTTATTTTGGAGCAAAATGCAGAAATTTCCTATATTTTGAGGTAAAAAGGCTGAAATTCCCGTTATTTTGGGGCAAAAAGGCAGAAATTCCCTTTACTTTGTGGCAAAAAGGCAGAAATTCCCGTTAATTGGGGCAGAAACGCAAAAATTTTCCTTATTTGGGGGCAATAAGGCAGAAATTCTCCATATTTTGTGGCAAAAAGGCAGAAATTTTCTTTATTTGGAGGATAAAATGCTGAAATTCCCCTTATTTTGGCAAAAGGCTGAAATTCCCCTTATTTTGGGGCAAAATGGCAGAAATTTCACTTATTTCAGGGCAAAAAGTCAGAAATTTGCCTTATTTTGGGGCAAAAAGCAGAAATTCTCCTAATTTTGGGGCCAAAAACAGAAATTCCTCTTATTTTGGGGTAAAATTGTGGAAATTTCAAATATTTCACTGCAAAAAGGCAGAAATTCCACTGTATTTCGAGCAATAATGCAGAAATTCCTTGTATTTTGGAGTAAAATTTCAGAAATTCCCCTTATATTTTTGCAAAAATGCAGAAATTCTCTTTATTTTGGTTCAATAAGGCAAAAATTCCTTGTATTTTGAAGCAAAATTGCACATATTCTCCTAATTTTGAGGGAAAATGCAGAAATTCACATTATTTTGTTACAAAATAACAGAAATTCTCCTTATTTCAGGGCAAAAAGTCAGAAATTCTTCTTATTTTGGGGCAAAATTTCAGAAATTTCCTTTATTTTGGGGCAAAATTGCAGAAATCTCCCTTATTTTGGGGCAAAATTATAGAAATTTAACTTATTTCAGGGGAAAAACGCAGAAATTTCTCTTATTTTGGAGCAAAAAGGCAGAAATAACTTTTATTTTGGTACAAAATTGTAGAAATTTTCTTTATTTTGGGGCAAAAATACAGAAATTCCCCATATTTTAGGGCAAAAAGGCAGAGATTCCCCTTATTATGAGGTAAAAAGGCTGAAATTCCCTTTATTTTGGGGTAAAAATACAGAAATTCCCCTTATTTTGTGGTAAAAGGCAGAAATTTTCCTTATTTTGGGGCAAAATTGCAGAAATTTCACTTATTTCAAGGCAAAATTTAAAAATTCCTTTTATTTTGGGGCAAAAAGACAGAAATTCCATTTATTTTTCGGTAAAAAGGCAGAAATTTCACTTATTTTGAGGCAAATAAGCAGAAATTCCCATTATTTTGGAGCAAAAATGAAGAAATTTCCCTTTTTTGTGGCAAAAGGTAAACATTCCCCTGATTTTCGGGCTGAAAAGTAGAAATTCCCCGTATTTTGGAGCAAAATTGCAGAAATTCCCCTAATTGTGGGGCAAAAAGGCAGAAATTCCCTGTATGTTGGGGCAAAAAGACAGAAATTCTAAATATTTTGGGGCAAAATTGCAGAAATTTCACTTATTTTGGGGCAAAATTGCAAAATTTCACTTATTTCAGAGGAAAAAAGCAGAAATTTTCTTATTTTGGGGCAAAAAAACAGAAATTCCTAATATTTTGTGTTCAAAATTCAGATATTCCCCTTATTTTGAGGTAAAAAGGCTAAAATTCCCCTTATTTGGGGGCAAAATGCAGAAATTTCCCTTATTTTGGGGCAAAATTGGTGAAATTTCACTTATATCAGGGTAATAAGTCAGAAATTTTTGTTATTTTGGGGCACAAAAGACAGGAATTCCCTTTGTTTTGGGGGAAAAAGACAGAAATTCCACATATTTAGAGGTAAAAAAGCAGAAATTCCCCTGATTTTGGAGCAAAAATGAAGAAATTTTTTTTATGGCAAAAAGGTATGCATTCTTATTATTTTTGGGCAAAAAGGCAGAAATTTCCCGTATTTTGGAGCAAAATTGCCGAAATTCCCCTAATTGTGGGGCAAAAAGGCAGAAATTCCCTATATGTTGGGGCAAAAAGACAGAAATTCTCTTTATTTTGTGGCAAATCTCAGAAATTCCACTTATTTTAGGGCAAAATTCCAGAAATTTCCCTTATTTTGGGGCAAAATTGCAGAAATTTCACTTATTTTGAAGCAAAATTGCAGAAATTTCACTTATTTCAGGGAAAAAATGCAGAAATTTTCTTATTTTGGTGCAAAAAGGAAGAAATTCCTAATATTTTGTGGCAAAAATGCAGAAATTCCCCTTATTTTGAGGTAAAAAAGGCTGAAATTCCCTTATTTGGGGGCAAAAAGGCAGAAATTTCCATAATTTTGGGGCAAAATTGCAGAAATTTCTTTTATTTCAGAGTAATAAGTCAGAAATTTTCCTTATTTTGGTGCAAAAAAGACAGGAATTCCCTTTGTTTTGAGGGAAAAGACAGAAATTCCACTAATTTAGAGGCAAAAAAGCAGAAATTCCGCTTATTTTGGAGCAAAAATAAAGAAATTTCCCTTTTTTATGGCAAAAACTTATGCATTCTTCTTATTTTCGGGCAAAAAGGCAGAAATTCCCCGTATTTTGGAGCAAAATTGCAGAAATTCCCCTAATTGTGGGGCAAAAACGCAGAAATTCCCTATATGTTAGGGCAAAAAGACAGAAATTCTTCTTATTTTGGGGCAAAACTTAGAAATTCCACTTATTTTGGGGCAAAATTCCAAAAATTTACCTTATTTTGGGGCAAAATTGCAGAAATTTCACTTATTTCAGGAAAAAAAGGCAGAAATTTTCTTATTTTGGTGCAAAAAGGAAGAAATTCCTAATATTTTGTGGCAAAAATGCAGAAATTCCCCTTATTTTGAGGTAAAAAAGGCTTAAATTCCCCTTATTTGGGGGCAAAAAGGAAGAAATTTCCCTTATTTTGGAGCAAAATTGCAGAAACTTCACTTACTTCAGGGTAATAAGTCAGAAATTTTCCTTATTTTGGGGCAAAAAAGACAGGAATTCCCTTTGTTTTGGGGGAAAAAGACAGAAATTCCAAATATTTAGAGGCAAAAAAAAGCAGAAATTCCCCTTATTTTGAAGAAAAAATGAAGAAATTTCCCTTTTTTATGGCAAAAAGGGATGCATTCTTCTTATTTTTGGGCAAAAAGGCAGAAATTTTCCGTATTTTGGAGCAAAATTGCAGAAATTCCCCTAATTGTGGGGCAAAAAGGCAGGAAATCCCTATATGTTGGGGCAAAAAAACAGAAATTCTCCTTATTTTGGGGCAAATCTCAGAAATTCCACTTATTTTGGGGCAAAATTCCAGAAATTTCCCTTATTTTGGGGCAAAATTGCAGAAATTTCACTTATTTTGGGGCAAAATTGCAGAAATTTCACTTATTTCAGGGATAAAAGGCAGAAATTTTTTTTTATTTTGGTGCAAAAAGGCAGAAATTCCTAATATTTTGTGGCAAAAAATGCAGAAATTCCCCTTATTTTGAGGTAAAAAGGCTGAAATAGCTCTTATTTGGGGGCAAAAAGGCAGAAATTTCCCTAATTTTGGAGCAAAATTGCCGAAATTTCACTTATTTCAGAGTAATAAGTCAGAAATTTTCCTTATTTTGGGGCAAAAAAGACAGGAATTCCCTTTGTTTTGAGGGAAAAATACAGAAATTCCACTAATTTAGAGGCAAAAGCAGAAATTCCCCTTATTTTGGAGCAAAAATAAAGAAATTTCTCTTTTTTTATGGCAAAAATGTATGCATTCTTCTTATTTTCGGGCAAAAAGAAAGAAATTCCTTGTATTTTGGAGCAAAATGCAGAAATTCCCCGAATTGTGAGGCAAAAAGCCAGAATTTCCCTATATGTTAGGGCAAAAAGACAGAAATTCTCCTTATTTTGGGGCAAAACTCAGAAATTCCACTTATTTTGGGACAAAATTCCAGAAATTTCCCTTATTGTAGGGCAAAATTTCGGAAATTTCACTTATTTCAGGGAAAAAAGGCAGAAATTTTCCTTATTTTGAGGCAAAAGGGCCGAAATTTCTCTTATTTTGGGGCAAAAATGCAGAAATTCCCCTTATTTTGAGGTAAAAAGGCTTAAATTCCCCTTATATGGGGGCAAAAGGAAGAAATTTCCCTTACTTTGGGGCAAAATTGCAGAAATTTCACTTACTTCCGGGTAATAAGTCAGAAATTTTCCTTATTTTGGGGCAAAAAAGACAGAAATTTCCTTTGTTTTGGGGGAAAAAGACAGAAATTCCAGTTATTTAGAGGCAAAAAAGCAGAAATTCCCCTTATTTTGGAGCAAAAATGAAGAAATTTCCCTTTTTTATGGCAAAAAGGTATGCATTCTTCTTATTTTCGGTCAAAAAGGCAGAAATTCCCCATATCTTGGAGCAAAATTGCAGAAATTCCCCTAATTGTGGGGCAAAAACGCAGAAATTCCCTATATGTTGGAGCAAAGAGACAGAAATTCTCCTTATTTTGGGGCGAAACTCAGAAATTCCACTTATTTTGGGGCAAAATTCCAGAAATATCCCTTATTTTGGGGCAAAATTGCAGAAATTTGACTTATTTTGGGGCAAAATTGCAGAAATTTCACTTATTTCAGGGAAAAAAGGCCGAAATTTTCCTTATTTTGAAACATAAAGGCAGAAATTCCTAATATTTTGTGGCAAAAATGCAGAAATTCCCCTTATTTTGAGGTTAAAGGCTAAAATTCCCATTATTTGGGGGCAAAAAGGCAAAAATTTCCCTAATTTTCGGGCAAAATTGGAAAAATTTCACTTATTTCAGGGTAATAAGTCAGAATTTTTTCTTATTTTGGGGCAAAAAAGAAAGGAATTCCCTTTGTTTTGCGAAAAAAGACAGAAATTCCACTTATTTAGAGGCAAAAAAGAAGAAATTTTCCTTATTTTGGAGCAAAAATGAAGAAATTACCCTTTTTTATGGCAAAAAGGTATGCATTCTTCTTATTTTTGGGCAAAAAGGCAGAAATTCCTCGTATTTTGGAGCAAAATTGCAGAAATTCCCCTAATTGTGGGGCAAAAAGGCAGAAATTCAATATATGTTAGGGCAAAAAACAGAAATTCTTTTTATTTTGGTGCAATACTCAGAAATTCCACATATTTTGGGGCAAAATTCCAGAAATTTCCCTTATTTTGGGGAAAAATTTCAGAAATTTCACTTATTTCAGGGAAAAAAGGAAGAAATTTTTTTATTATGGTGCAAAAAAGCAGAAATTCTTAATATTTTGTGGCAAAAATGCAGAAATTCCCTTTATTTTGAGGTAAAAAGGCTGAAATTCCCTTTATTTGGGGGCAAAAAGGCAGAAATTCCCCTAATTTTGGGGCAAAATTGCAGAAATTTTACTTATTTCAGAAAAAAAAGCAGAAATTTTCTTATTTTGGGTCAAAAGGCAGAAATTTCTTTTATTTTGGTACAAAATTGCAGAAATTTTTCTTATTTTGGGGCAAAAAAGCAGAAATTTACCATATTTTGGGGCAAAAATGCAGAATTTCCCTTATTTTGAGGTAAAAAGGTTGAAATTCCCCTTATTTGGGGGCAAAAGGCAGAAATTTCCCTTATTTTGGGGCAAAATTGCAGAAATTTAACTTATTTCAGGTAATAAGTCAGAAATTTTCCTTATTTTGGGGCAAAAAAGACAGAAATTTCCTTTGTTTTGGGGGAAAAATACAGAAATTCCACTTATTTAGAGGCAAAAATGAAGAAATTCCCGTTATTTTGGAGCAAGAATGAAGAAATTTCCCTTTTTTATGACAAAAAGGTATGCATTCTTCTTATTTTCAGGCAAAAAGGCAGAAATTCCCCGTATTTTGGAGCAAAATTGCAGAAATTCCCCTAATTGTGGGGCAAAAAGGCAGAAATTCCCTATATGTTGGGGCAAAAAGATCAAAATTCTTATTTTGGGGCAAAACTCAGAAATTTCCCTTTTTTGGGGCAAAATTCCAGAAATTTCCCTTATTTTGGGGCAAAATTGCAGAAATTTGACTTATTTTTGGGCAAAATTGCAGAAATTTCACTTATTTCAGAAAAAAAGGAGAAATTTTCTTATTTTGGGGCAAAAAGGCAGAAATTTCTTTTATTTTTATACAAAATTGCAGAAATTTTTCTTATTTTGGGGCAAAAAGGCAGAAATTTTTCATATTTTGGGGCAGAAATCCAGAAATTCCCCTTATTATGAGGTAAAAAGGCTGAAATTCTTTTTATTTGGGGGCAAAAAGAAATTAATTTCCCTTATTTTCGGGCAAAATTGCAGAAATTTCACTTATTTCAGAGTAATAAGCCAGAAATTTTCCTTATTTTGTGGCAAAAAACTCAGAAATTTCCTTTGTTTTGGGGGAAAAAGACAGAAATTCCACTTATTTAGAGGCAGAAAAGAAGAAATTCCCCTTATTTTGGAGCAAAAATGAAGCAATTTCCTTTTTTTATGGCAAAAAGGTATGCATTCTTCTTATTTTCGGGCAAAAAGGCAGAAATTCCTGGTATTTTGGAGCAAAATTGCAGAAATTCCCCTTATTGTGCCGCAAAAAGGCAGAAATTCCCTATATGTTGGGGCAAAAAGACAGAAATTCTCCTTATTTTGGGGCAAAACTCAGAAATTCCACTTATTTTGGGGCAAAATTCTATAAATTTCCCTTATTTTGGGGCAAAATTGCAGAAATTTGACTTTTTTGGGGGCAAAATTGCAGAAATTTCACTTATTTCAAAAAAAGCAGATATTTTCTTATTTTGGGGCAAAAAGGCAGAAATTTCTTTTATTTTGGTACAAAATTGCAGAAATTTTTCTTATTTTGGGGCAAAAAGTCAGAAATTTCCCATATTTTGGGACAAAAATGCAGAAATTCCCCTTATTTTGAGGTAAAAAGGCTAAAATTCCTCTTATTTGGGGGCAAAAAGGCAGAAATTTCCTTTATTTTGGGTCAAAATTGCAGAAATTTCACTTATTTCATGGTAATAAGTCAGAAATTTTCATATTTTGGGCCAAAAAAGACAGAAATTCCCTTTGTTTTGGGGGAAAATACAGAAATTCCAATTATTTAGGGGCAAAAAAGCAGAAATTCCCCTTATTTTGGAGCAAAAATGAAGAAATTTCCCTTTTTATGGAAAACGGTATGCATTCTTATTTTCGGGCAAAAAGGCAGAAATTCCCCGTATTTTGGAGCAAAATTGCAGAAATTCCCCTAATGGTGGGGCAAAAAGGCAGAAATTCCCTATATGATGGGACAAAAAGACAGAAATTCTCCTTAGTTTGGGGCAAAACTCAGAAATTTTTCTTATTTTGAAGCAAAATTCCAGAAATTTCACTTATTTCAGAAAAAGAAAGCAGAAATTTTCTTATAATGGGGTAAAAAGGCAGAAATTTCTTTTATTTTGGTACAAAATTGCAGAAATTTTCCTTATTTTGGGGCAAAAAGGGAGAAATTTCCCTTCTTTTGGGGCAAAAATGCAGAAATTCCACTTATTTTAGGTAAAAAGGCTGAAATTCCCCTTATTTGGTGACAAAAAAGCAGAAATTTCCCTTATTTTGGGGCAAAATTGCAGAAATTTCACTTATTAAGGTAATAAGTCAGAAATTTTCCTTATTTTGGGGCAAAAAAAACAGAAATTCTTTTTGTTTTGGGAGAAAAAGACAGAAATTCCACTTATTTAAAGGCAAAAAAGCAGAAATTCCCCTTATTTTGGAGCAAAATTGCAGAAATTCCCCTAATTGTGGGTCAAAAAGGCAGAAATTTTCTATATGTTGGGGCAAAAAGACAGAAATTCTCTTTATTTTTGGGCAAATCTCAGAAATTCCACTTATTTTGGGGCAAAATTCAGGAAATTTCACATATTTTGGGGCAAAATTGCAGAAATTTCACTTGTTTTGGGGCAAAATTGCAGAAATTTCACTTATTTCGGGAAAAAAAAGCAGAAATTTTCTTTATTTTGGGGCAAAAAGGCAGAAATTCCTAATATTTTGTGGCAAAAATGCAGAAATTTCTCCTATTTTGAGGTAAAAAGGCTGAAATTCCTATTTTTTTGGGGATAAAAATGCAGAAATTTCCCTAATTTTCGGGCAAAATTGCAGAAATTTCACTTACTTCAGGGTAATAAGTCAGGAATTTTTCTTATTTTGGGGAAAATGAGACAGAACTTCCCTTTGTTTTGGAGGAAAAAGACAGAAATTCCACTTATTTAGTGGCAAAAAAGCAGAAATTCCCTTTATTTTGAAGCAAAAATGAAGAAATTTCCATTTTTCTGGCAGAAAGGTATGCATTCTTCTTATTTTCGGGCAAAAAGGCAGAAATTACCCGTATTTTGGAGCAAAATTGCAGAAATTCCCATAATTGTGGGGCAAAAAGTCAGAAATTCCCTATATGTTTGGGCAAAATAACAGAAATTCTCCTTATTTTGGGGCAAAACTCAGAAATTTCACTTATTTTGGGGCAAAATTGCAGAAATTTCACTTATTTCAGAAAAAAAAGCAGAAATTTTCTTATATTGGGGCAAAAAGCCAGAAAATTCTTTTATTTTGGTACAAAATTACAGAAATTTCTTTATTTTGGGGCAAAAAGGCAGAAATTTCCCTTATTTTGGGGCAAAAATGCAGAAATTCCACTTATTTTGAAGTAAAAAGTTTGAAATTCCCCTTATTTGGGGTCAAGAAAGCAGAAATTTCCCTTATTTTGGGGCAAAATTTCAGAAATTTCACTTATTTTGGGTAATAAGTCAGAAATTTTACTTATTTTGGGGCAAAAAAATCCCTTTGTTTTGGGGGAAAAAGACAGAAATTCCACTTATTTAGAGGCAAAAAACCAGAAATTCCTCTTATTTTGGGGCAAAATTGCACAATTTCCCCTAATTTTGGGTCAAAAATGCAGAAATTCCCTATATGTTGGGGCGAAAGACAGAAATTCTCCTTATTTTGGGGCAAATCTCAGAAATTCCACTTATTTTGGGGCAAAATTCCAGAAATTTCACTTATTTTGGCGCAAAATTGCAGAAATTTCACTTATTTTGGCGCAAAATTGCAGAAATTTCACTTATTTCAGGGAAAAAAGGCAGAAATTTTCCTTATTTTGTGGCAAAAAAGCATAAATTCCTAATATTTTGTGGCAAAAATGCAGAAATTCCCCTTATTTTGAGGTAAAAAGGCTGAAATTCCCCTTATTTTAGGGCAAAAAGGCAGAAATTTCATATTTTGGGGCAAAATTGCAGAAATTTCACTTACTTCAGGGTAATAAGTCAGAAATTTTCCTTATTTTGGGGCAAAAAAAACAGAAATTCCCTTTGTTTTGGGTGAAAAAGACAGAAATTCCAATTATTTAGAGGCAAAAATGCAGAAATTCCCCTTATTTTGGAGCAAAAATGAAGAAATTTGCCTTTTTTATGGCAAAAAGGTATGCATTCTTCTTATTTTCGGAGAAAAAAGCAGAAATTCCCCATATCTTGGAGCAAAATTGCAGAAATTCTTCTAATTGTGGGGCAAAAACGCAGAAATTCCCTATATGTTGGGGCAAAGAGAAAGAAATTCTCCTTATTTTGGGGCAAAACTCAGAAATTCCACTTATTTTGGGGCAAAATTCCAGAAATTTCCCTTATTTTGGGGCAATATTGCAGAAATTTGACTTATTTTGATGCAAAATTGAAGAAATTTCACTTATTTCAGGGAAAAAAGGCAGAAATTTTTTTTTATTTTGAAACAAAAAGGCAGAAATTCCTAATATTTTGTGGCAAAAATGCAGAAATTCCCCTTATTTTGAGGTTAAAAGGATGAAATTCCCAATATTTGTGGGCAAAAAGGCAGAAATTTCCCTAATTTTCGGGCAAAATTGGAGAAATTTCACTTATTTCAGGGTAATAAGTCAGAAATTTTCCTTATTTTGGGGCAACAAAGACAGGAATTCCCTTTGTTTTTCGGGAAAAAGAAAGAAATTCCACTTATTTAGAGGCAAAAAAGCAGAACTTCTTCTTAATTATGAGCAAAAATGAAGAAATTTCCCTTTTTTATGGCAAAAAGGTATGCATTCTTCTTATTTTTGGGCAAAAAGGCAGAAATTCCCCGTATTTTGGAGCAAAATTGCAGAAATTCCCCTAATTGTGGGGCAAAAAGGCAGAAATTCCCTATATGTTAGAGCAAAAAACAGAAATTCTCCTTATTTTGGTGCAAAACTCAGAAATTCCACTTATTTTGGGGCAAAATTCCATAAATTTCCCTTATTTTGGGGCATAATTTCAGAAATTTCACTTATTTCAGGGAAAAAAGGCAGAAATTTTTTTAATATGGTGCAAAAATGCAGAAATTCCTAATATTTTGTGGCAAGAATGCAGAAATTCCCTTTATTTTGAGTTAAAAAGGCTGAAATTCCCTTTATTTGGGGGCCAAAAGGCAGAAATTCCCCTAATTTTGGGGCAAAATTGCAGAAATTTAACTTATTTCAGAAAAAAAGCAAAAATTTTCTTATTTTAGGGCAAAAGGCAGAAATTTCTTTTATTTTGGTACAAAATTGCAGAAATTTTTCTTATTTTGGGGCAAAAAGGCAGAAATTTCCCTAATTTTGGAGCAAAATTGCCGAAATTTCACTTATTTCAGAGTAATAAGTCAGAAATTTTCCTTATTTTGGGGCAAAAAAGACAGGAATTCCCTTTGTTTTGAGGGAAAAATACAGAAATTCCACTAATTTAGAGGCAAAAGCAGAAATTCCCCTTATTTTGGAGCAAAAATAAAGAAATTTCTCTTTTTTTATGGCAAAAATGTATGCATTCTTCTTATTTTCGGGCAAAAAGAAAGAAATTCCTTGTATTTTGGAGCAAAATGCAGAAATTCCCCGAATTGTGAGGCAAAAAGCCAGAATTTCCCTATATGTTAGGGCAAAAAGACAGAAATTCTCCTTATTTTGGGGCAAAACTCAGAAATTCCACTTATTTTGGGACAAAATTCCAGAAATTTCCCTTATTGTAGGGCAAAATTTCGGAAATTTCACTTATTTCAGGGAAAAAAGGCAGAAATTTTCCTTATTTTGAGGCAAAAGGGCCGAAATTTCTCTTATTTTGGGGCAAAAATGCAGAAATTCCCCTTATTTTGAGGTAAAAAGGCTTAAATTCCCCTTATATGGGGGCAAAAGAAAGAAATTTCCCTTACTTTGGGGCAAAATTGCAGAAATTTCACTTACTTCCGGGTAATAAGTCAGAAATTTTCCTTATTTTGGGGCAAAAAAGACAGAAATTTCCTTTGTTTTGGGGGAAAAAGACAGAAATTCCAGTTATTTAGAGGCAAAAAAGCAGAAATTCCTCTTATTTTTGAGCAAAAATGAAGAAATTTCCCTTTTTTATGGCAAAAAGGTATGCATTCTTCTTATTTTCGGGCAAAAAGGCAGAAATTCCCCGTATTTTGGAGCAAAATTGCAGAAATTCCCCTAATTTTGGGCAAAAAGGCAGAAATTCCCTATATGTTGGTGCAAAAATATCGAAATTCTTATTTTGGGGCAAAACTCAGAAATTCCACTTATTTTGGGGCAAAATTCCAGAAATTTCCCTTATTTTGGGGCAAAATTGAAAAAATTTGACTTATTTTGGGGCAAAATTGCAGAAATTTCTTTTATTTTGGTACAAAATTGCAGAAATTTTTTTTATTTTGGGGCAAAAAGGCAGACATTTTTCATATTTTGGGGCAGAAATCCAGAAATACCTTTTATTTTGAGGTAAAAAGGCTGAAATTCTTCTTATTCGGGGGCAAAAAAGCAGAAATTTCCCTTATTTTCGGGCAAAATTGTAGAAATTTCACTTATTTCAGGGTAATAAGTCAGAAATTTTCCTTATTTTGTGGCAAAAAACTCAGAAATTTCCTTTGTATTGGGGGAAAAAGACAGAAATTCCACTTATTTAGAGGCAAAAAAGAAGAAATTCTCCTTATTTTGGAGCAAAAATGAAGAAATTTCCTTTTTTTATGGCAAAAAGGTATGCATTCTTCTTATTTTCGGGCAAAAAGGCAGAAATTCCCCGTATTTTGGAGCATAATTGCAGAAAATCCTCTTATTGTGCCGCAAAAAGGCAGAAATTCCCTATATGTTGGGGCAAAAAGACAGATATTCTCCTTATTTTGGGGCAAAACTCAGAAATTCCACTTATTTTGGGGCAAAATTCTAGATATTTCCCTTATTTTGGGGCAAAATTGCAGAAATTTGACTTTTTTGGGGGCAAAATTGCAGAAATTTCACTTATTTGAAAAAAAAGCAGATATTTTCTTATTTTGGGGCAAAAAGGCAGAAATTTATTTTATTTTGGTACAAAATTACAGAAATTTTTCTTATTTTGGGGGTAAAAGTCAGAAATTTCCCATATTTTGGGGCAAAAATGCAGAAATTCCTTTTATTTTGAGGTAAAATGCCTGAAATTCCTCTTATTTGGAGGCAAAAAGGCAGAAATTTCCCTTATTTTGGGTCAAAATTGCAGAAATTTCACTTATTTCATGGTAATAGGTCATAAATTTTCATATTTTGGGGCAAAACAGACAGGAATTCCCTTTGTTTTGCGGGAAAAAAACAGAAATTCCACTTATTTAGAAACAAAAAAGCAGAAATTCCACTTATTTTGGAGCAAAAATGAAGAAATTTCCCTTTTTTATGGCAAAACGGTATGCATTCTTCTTATTTTCGGGCAAAAAGGCAGAAATTCCCCGTATTTTGGAGCAAAATTGCAGAAATTCCCCTAATGGTGGGGCAAAAAGGCAGAAATTCCCTACATGATGGGACACAAAGACAGAAATTCTCCTTAGTTTGGGGCAAAACTCAGAAATTTCCCTTATTTTGAAGCAAAATTCCAGAAATTTCACTTATTTCAGAAAAAAAAGCAGAAATTTTCTTATATTGGGGCAAAAAGGCAGAAATTTCTTTTATTTTGGTAAAAAATTGCAGAAATTTTCTTTATTTTGGGGCAAAAGGGAGAAATTTCCCTTATTCTGGGACAAAAATGCAAAAATTCCAATTATTTTAGGTAAAAAGGCGGAAATTCCCCTTATTTGGTGACAAAAAAGAAGAAATTTCCCTTATTTTGGGGCAAAATTGCAGAAATTTCACTTATTTCAGGGTAATAAGTCAGAAATTTTCCTTATTTTGAGGCAAAAAAATCAGAAATTCCTTTTGTTTTGGGGGAAAAAGACAGAAATTCCACTTATTTAGAGGCAAAAAAGCAGAAATTCCCCTTATTTTGGAGCAAAATTGCAAAAATTCCCCTAATTGTGGGTCAAAAAGGCAGAAATTTTCTATATGTTGGGGCAAAAAGACAGAAATTCTCTTTATTTTTGGGCAAATCTCACAAATTCCACTTATTTTGGGCAAAATTCAGGAAATTTCACATATTTTGGGGCAAAATTGCAGAAATTTCACTTATTTTTGGGCAAAATTGCAGAAATTTCACTTATTTCGGGGAAAAAAGGCAGAAATTTTCTTTATTTTGGGGCAAAAAGTCAGAAATTCCTAATATTTTGTGGCAAAAATGCAGAAATTCCCCCTATTTTGAGGTAAAAAGGCTGAAATTCCCATTATTTGAGGATAAAAAGGCAGAAATTTCCCTAATTTTTGGGCAAAATTGCAGAAATTTCACTTACTTCAGGGTAATAAGTCAGGAATTTTTCTTATTTTGGGGAAAATGAGACAGAACTTTCCTTTGTTTTGTGGAAAAAAGACAGAAATTCCACTTATTTAGTGGCAAAAAAAGCAGAAATTCCCGTTATTTTGAAGCAAAAATGAAGAAATTTCCATTTTTATGGCAGGAAGGTATGCATTCTTCTTATTTTCGGGCAAAAAGGCAGAAATTCCCCATATTTTGGAGCAAAATTGCAGAAATTCCACTAATTGTGGGGCAAAAAGGCAGAAATTCCCTATATGTTTGGGCAAAAAGACAGAAATTATCCTTATTTTGGGGCAAAACTCAGAAATTTCACTTATTTTGGGGCAAAATTCCAGAAATTTCCCTTATTTTGGGGCAAAATTGCAGAAATCTCACTTATTTTGGGGCAAACTTGCAGAAATTTCACTTATTTCAGGGAAAAAAAGCAGAAATTTTCTTATTTTGGGGCAAAATGGCAGATATTTCTTTTATTTTGATACATAAGTGCAGAAATTCTTCTTATTTTTGGCAAAAAGGCAGAAATTTCCGATATTTTGGGGCAAAAATGCAGAAATTCCCCTTATTTTGAGGCAAAAAGGCTGAAATTCCCCCTATTTTGGGGCAAAAATGCAGAAATTCCCCTTATTTTGGGGCAAAAAGCAGACATTTCCTTTATTTTAGGGAAAATTTTAGAAATTTAACTTATTTCAGGGCAAAAAGTCAGAAATTCCCCTTATTTTAGGGCAAAAACACAGAAATTCCATTTATTTTTGGGGAAAAGTCAGAAATTGCACTTATTTGTAGTCAAAAAGGCGGAAAATCCCCTTAATTTGGGGTAAAAATCAAGAAATATCCATTTTTTATGGCAAAAAGGTATACATTCCCTTTATTTTCGGGCAAAAAGGCAGAAATTCCCTGTATTTTGGAGCAAAATTGCAGAAATTCCCCTAATTTTGGGGCAAAAAGGCAGAACTTCCCCTTATTTTGGGGTAAAACTGCAGAAATTTCACTTATTTCGCGGCAAAATGGCAGAAATTCCCTTTATTTTTGGCGAAAAAGGCAGAAAATCCCCGTATTTTGGAGCAAAATTGTAGAAATTCACCTAATTTTGGGGTAAAACATGCAGTAATTTTCTTTATTTTGGGGCAAAAAGGCAGAAATTCCCCTTATTTTGGGGCAAAAGGCAGAAATTCCCCTTATTTTAGGGCAAAATTGCAGAAATTTCCCTTATTTGGGGACAAAAAACAGAAATTCCCTTTATTTTGGGTCAAAATTGCAGAAAATTTCTTGATTATGGGGAAAAATTGCAGATATTTTTTTTATTTTAAGGCAAAATTGCAGAAATTTCACTTATTTCAGAGAAAAAAAGCAAAAATTTTTCTTATTTTAGGGCAAAGAGGCAGAAATTCACCTTATTTTGGGGCAAAAAGGCAGAAATTCACCTTATTTTGGGGTAAAATTGCAGACATTTCACATATTTCAGGGCAAAAGGCAGAAATTCCCCTTATTTTGGGATAAAATTGCAGAAATTTCCCTTGTTTGGGGGCAAAAAGGCAGAAAATCCCCTTAATTTCAGGCAAAAAGGCAGAAATTTCCCGTATTTTGGAGCAAATTTGCAGAAATTCCCCTAATATTGGGGCAAAAATGCAGAAATTCCCTTTATTTGGGGCAAATCGGCAGAAGTTCCCCTTATTTTCGGAAAAGCGACAGAAATTCCCTGTACTTTGAACCAAAATTGCAGAAACTCTCCTAATTTTGGTGCAAAAAGGCAGAAATTCCCTTTATTTTGGGGCAAAATACAGAAATTCTTTTTATTTCGGGGCAAAAATCAGAAATTTCCCTTATTTTGGGGCAAAATTTTATAAATTTCTTTTATTTTGGTACAGAATTGCAGAAATTTTTTCTTATTTTGTGGCAAAAAGGCAGAAATTTTCCATATTTTGGTGCAAAAAGGCTGAAATTCCCCTTATTTTTAGGTAAAATGCTGAAATTCCCCATATTATGAAGCAAAAAGGCTGAAATTCCCCTCATTTTGGGGCAAAAAAGCACAAATTTCCCTTATTTTCGGGAAAAATTGCAGAAATTTCATTTATTTCAGGGCAAAAAGTCAGAAATTAATTTTATTTTGGGGCAAAAACAGAAATTTCTTTTATTTTGTTACAAAACTGAAGAAATTTTCCTTATTTGGAACAAAAAGTCAGAAATTCCTCATATTTTGAGCAAAAGGCAGAAATTCCCCTTACTTTGAGGTAAAAAGGCTGAAATTCCCGTTATTTTGGGGCAAAAAGGCAGAAATTCCCTTTACTTTGTGGCAAAAAGGCAGAAATTCCCGTTAATTGGGGCAGAAAAGCAAAAATTTTCCTTATTTGAGGGCAATAAGGCAGAAATTCCCCATATTTTGTGGCAAAAAGGCAGAAATTTTCCTTATTTGGAGGTAAAATGCTGAAATTCCCCTTATTTTGGCAAAAAGGCAGAAATTCCCCTTATTTTGGGGCAAAATTTCAGAAATTTCACTTATTTCAGGGCAAAAAGTCAGAAATTTGCCTTATTTTGGGGCAAAAAGCAGAAATTCTCCTAATTTTGGTGCCAAAAACAGAAATTCCTCTTATTTTGGGGTAAAATTGTGGAAATTTCAAATATTTCAGTGCAAAAAGGCACAAATTCCACTGTATTTCGGGCAATAAGAAATAAATTCCTTGTGTTTTGGAGTAAAATTTCAGCAATTCCCCTTATATTGTTGCAAAAATGTAGAAATTCCCTTTATTTTGGTTCAATTAGGCAGAAATTCCCCGTATTTTGAAGCAAAATTGCACATATTCTCCTAATTTTGAGGGAAAATGCAGAAATTCACATTATTTTGTTACAAAATAACAGAAATTCTCCTTATTTCAGGGCAAAAAGTCAGAAATTCCCATTATTTTGGGGCAAAATTTTAGAAATTTCCTTTATTTTGGGGCAAAATTGCAGAAATCTCCCTTATTTTGGGGCAAAATTATAGAAATTTAACTTATTTCAGGGAAAAAATACAGAAATTTTTCTTATTTTGGAGCAAAAAGGCAGAAATAACTTTCATTTTGGTACAAAATTGCAGAAATTTTCTTTATTTTGAGGCAAAAATACAGAAATTCCCTATATTTTAGGGCAAAAAGGCAGAGATTCCCCTTATTATGAGGTAAAAAGGCTGAAATTCCCTTTATTTTGGGGTAAAAAGACAGAAATTCCCCTTATTTTGTGGCAGAAAGGCAGAAATTTCCCTTATTTTGGGGCAAAATTGCAGAAATTTCACTTTTTCAGGGAAAAAAAGCAGAAATTTTCTTATTTTGGGGCAAAATGGCAGAAATTTCTTTTATTTTGGTACATAATTGCAGAAATTCTTCTTATTTTGGGCAAAAAGGCAGAAATTTCCGATATTTTGGGGCAAAAATGCAGAAATTCCCCTTATTTTGAGGTAAAAAGGCTGAAATTCCCCCTATTTTGGGGCAAAAAGGCAGAAATTCCCCTTATTTTGGGGCAAAAAGCAGACATTTCCTTTATTTTAGGGAAAATTTTAGAAATTTAACTTATTTCAGGGCAAAAAGTCAGAAATTCCCCTTATTTTAGGGCAAAAACACAGAAATTCCATTTATTTTTGGGGAAAAGTCAGAAATTGCACTTATTTGTAGTCAAAAAGGCGGAAAATCCCCTTATTTTGGGGTAAAAATCAAGAAATATCCATTTTTTATGGCAAAAAGGTATACATTCCCTTTATTTTCAGGCAAAAAGGCAGAAATTCCCTGTATTTTGGAGCAAAATTGCAGAAATTCCCCTAATTTTGGGGCAAAAAGGCAGAACTTCCCCTTATTTTGGGGTAAAACTGCAGAAATTTCACTTATTTCGCGGCAAAATGGCAGAAATTCCCTTTATTTTTGGCGAAAAAGGCAGAAAATCCCCGTATTTTGGAGCAAAATTGTAGAAATTCACCTAATTTTGGGGTAAAACATGCAGTAATTTTCTTTATTTTGGGGCAAAAAGGCAGAAATTCCCCTTATTTTGGGGCAAAAGGCAGAAATTCCCCTTATTTTAGGGCAAAATTGCAGAAATTTCCCTTATTTGGGGACAAAAAACAGAAATTCCCTTTATTTTGGGTCAAAATTGCAGAAAATTTCTTGATTATGGGGAAAAATTGCAGATATTTTTTTTATTTTAAGGCAAAATTGCAGAAATTTCACTTATTTCAGAGAAAAAAAGCAAAAATTTTTCTTATTTTAGGGCAAAAAGGCAGAAATTCACCTTATTTTGGGGCAAAAAGGCAGAAATTCCCCTTATTTTGGGATAAAATTGCAGAAATTTCCCTTGTTTGGGGGCAAAAAGGCAGAAAATCCCCTTAATTTCAGGCAAAAAGGCAGAAATTTCCCGTATTTTGGGGCAAAAGGCAGAAATTCCCCTTATTTT
This sequence comes from Micromys minutus, assembly GCF_963924665.1. Lineage (NCBI taxonomy): Eukaryota > Metazoa > Chordata > Mammalia > Rodentia > Muridae > Micromys > Micromys minutus. The sequence continues at coordinate 140,866 of NW_027667380.1, read as the reverse complement.
AGGGCAAAATTGCAGAAATTTCTCTTATTTGGGGACAACAAACAGAAATTACCTTTATTTTGGGTCAAAATTGCAGAAAATTCCTTTATTATGGGGAAAAATTGCAGATATTTTTTTTATTTTAAGGCAAAATTGCAGAAATTTCACTTATTTCAGAGAAAAAAAGCAAAAATTTTTCTTATTTTAGGGCAAAAATGCAGAAATTCACCTTATTTTGGGGCAAAAAGGCAGAAATTCACCTTATTTTGGGGTAAAATTGCAGACATTTCACATATTTCAGGGCAAAAAGGCAGAAATTCCCCTTATTTTGGGATAAAATTGAAGAAATTTCCCTTGTTTGGGGGCAAAAAGGCAGAAAATCCCCTTAGATTCGGGCAAAAAGGCAGAAAATCCCCTTAATTTCGGGCAAAAAGGCAGAAATTCCCCGTATTTTGGAGCAAAATAGCAGAAATTCCTCTAATATTGGGGCAAAAATGCAGAAATTCCCTTTATTTGGGGCAAATCGGCAGAAGTTCCCCTTATTTTCGGGAAAAGCGGCAGAAATTCCCTGTACTTTGAACCAAAATTGCAGAAACTCTCCTAATTTTGGTGCAAAAAGGCTGAAATTCCCTTTATTTTGGGGCAAAAATACAGAAATTCTTCTTATTTCGGGGCAAAAATCAGAAATATCTTTTATTTTGGGGCAAAATTTTAGAAATTTCTTTTATTTTGGTACAGAATTGCAGAAATTTTTCTTATTTTGTGGCAAAAAGGCAGAAATTTTTTATATTTTGGTGCAAAAAGGAAGAAATTCCCCTTATTTTTTGGTAAAATGCTGAAATTCCCCATATTTTGGGGCAAAAGGCTGAAATTCCTCTCATTTTGGGGCAAAAAAGCACAAATTTCCATTATTTTCGGGCAACATTGCAGAAATTTCATTTATTTCAGGGCAAAAAGTCAGAAATTATTTTTATTTTGGGGCAAAAACATAAATTTCTTTTATTTTGGTAAAAAATTGAAGAAATTTTCCTTATTTGGAACAAAAAGTCAGAAATTCCTCATATTTTGAGCAAAAGGCAGAAATTCCCCTTATTTTGAGGTAAAAAGGCTGAAATTCCCGTTATTTTGGGGCAAAAAGGCAGAAATTCCCTTTACTTTGTGGCAAAAAGGCAGAAATTCCCATTAATTGGGGCAGAAAAGCAAAAATTTTTCTTATTTGGGGGCAATAAGGCAGAAATTCTCCATATTTTGTGGCAAAAAGGCAAAAATTTTCTTTATTTGGAGGTAAAATGCTGAAATTCCCCTTATTTTGGCAAAAGGCTGAAATTCCCCTTATTTTGGGGCAAAATGGCAGAAATTTCACGTATTTCAGGGCAAAGAGTCAGAAATTTGCCTTATTTTGGGGCAAAAAGCAGAAATTCTCCTAATTTTGGGGCCAAAAACAGAAATTCCTCTTATTTTGGGGTAAAATTGTGGAAATTTCAAATATTTCACTGCAAAAAGGCAGAAATTCTACTGTATTTCGAGCAATAATGCAGAAATTCCTTGTATTTTGGAGTAAAATTTCAGAAATTCCCCTTATATTTTTGCAAAAATGCAGAAATTCCCTTTATTTTGGTTCAATAAGGCAAAAATTCCTTGTATTTTGAAGCAAAATTGCACATATTCTCCTAATTTTGAGGGAAAATGCAGAAATTCACATTATTTTGTTACAAAATAACAGAAATTCTCCTTATTTCAGGGCAAAAAGTCAGAAATTCTTCTTATTTTGGGGCAAAATTTCAGAAATTTCCTTTATTTTGAGGCAAAATTGCAGAAATCTCCCTTATTTTGGGGCAAAATTATAGAAATTTAACTTATTTCAGGGGAAAAACGCAGAAATTTCTCTTATTTTGGAGCAAAAAGGCAGAAATAACTTTCATTTTGGTACAAAATTGTAGAAATTTTCTTTATTTTGGGGCAAAAATACAGAAATTCCCCATATTTTAGGGCAAAAAGTCAGAGATTCCCCTTATTATGAGGTAAAAAGGCTGAAATTCCCTTTATTTTGGGGTAAAAATACAGAAATTCCCCTTATTTTGTGGCAAAAGGCAGAAATTTCCCTTATTTTGGGGCAAAATTGCAGAAATTTCACTTATTTCAAGGCAAAATTCAAAAATTCCTTTTAGTTTGGGGCAAAAGACAGAAATTCCGTTTATTTTTAGGTAAAAAGGCAGAAATTTCACTTATTTTGAGTTAAAAGGCAGAAATTCCTCTTATTTTTGGGCAAAAATGAAGAAATTTCCCTATTTTGTGGCAAAAGGTATACATTCCCCTTATTTTCGGACTAAAAAGTAGAAATTCCACGTATTTTGGAGCAAAATTGCAGAAATTCCCCTAATTGTGGGGCAAAATGCAGAAATTCCCTATATGTTGGGGCAAAAAGAAAGAAATTCTTATTATTTTGGGGCAAAACTCAGAAATTCCACTTATTTTGGGGCAAAATTCCAGAAATTTCCCTTATTTTGAGGCAAAATTGCAGAAATTTGACTTATTTTGGGGCAAAATTGCAGAAATTTCACTTATTTCAGAGAAAAAAAGGCAGAAATTTTCCTTATTTTGGGGCAAAAAGGCAGAAATTTCTTTTATTTTGGTACAAAATTGCAGAATTTTTTTTTTATTTTGGGGCAAAAAGGCTGAAATTTCCCATATTTTGTAGCAAAAATGCAAAAATTTCCCTTATTTTGATGTAAAAAGGCTGAAATTCCCCTTATTTGGAGGCAAAAAGGCAGAAATTTCACTTATTTTGGGGCAAAATTGCAGAAATTTCATTTATTTCAGGGAAAAAAGGCAGAAATTTTTTTATTTTGGTGCAAAAAGGAAGAAATTCCTAATATTTTGTGGCAAAAATGCAGAAATTCCCCTTATTTTGAGGTAAAAAAGGCTGAAATTCCCCTTATTTGGGGGCAAAAAGGCAGAAATTTCCCTAATTTTGGGGCAAAATTGCAGAAATTTCAATTATTTCAGAGTAATAAGTCAGAAATTTTCTTTATTTTGGTGCAAAAAAGACAGGAATTCCCTTTGTTTTGAGGGAAAAAGAAATTCCACTAATTTAGAGGCAAAAAAGCAGAAATTCCGCTTATTTTGGAGCAAAAATGAAGAAATTTCCCTTTTTTATGGCAAAAAGGTATGCATTCTTCTTATTTTTGGGCAAAAAGGCAGAAATTCCCCGTATTTTGGAGCAAAATTGCAGAAATTCCCCTAATTGTGGGGGAAAAAGGCAGAAATTCCCTATATGTTAGGGCAAAAAGACAGAAATTCTCCTTATTTTGGGACAAAACTTAGAAATTCCACTTATTTTGGGGCAAAATTCCAAAAATTTACCTTATTTTGGGGCAAAATTGCAGAAATTTAAATTATTTCAGGGAAAAAAAGCAGAAATTTTCTTTATTTTGAGGCAAAAGGGCCGAAATTTTCTTATTTTGGGGCAAAAATGCAGAATTTCCCCTCAATTTTAGGTAAAAATGCTGATATTCCTTTTATTTGGGGGAAAAAGGAAGAAATTTTTCTTATTTTGGGGCAAAATTGCAGAAATTTCACTTACTTCAGGGTAATATTTCAGAAATTTTCTTTATTTTGGGGCAAAAAAGACAGGAATTCCCTTTGTTTTGGGAGAAAAAGACAGAAATTCCACATATTTAGAGGCAAAAAAGCAGAAATTCCCCTTATTTTGGAGAAAAAAATGAAGAAATTTCCCTTTTTTATGGCAAAAAGGTATGCATTCTTCTTATTTTTGGGCAAAAAGGCAGAAATTTCCCATATTTTGGAGCAAAATTGCAGAAATTCCCCTAATTGTGGGGCAAAAAGGCAGAAATTCCCTATATGTTGGGGCAAAAAGACAGAAATTCTCCTTATTTTGGGGCAAATCTCAGAAATTCCACTTATTTTGGGGCAAAATTCCAGAAATTTCCCTTATTTTGGGGCAAAATTGTAGAAATTTCACTTATTTTGGGGCAAAATTGCAGAAATTTCACTTATTTTGGGAAAAAAGGCAGAAATTTTTTTATTTTGGTGCAAAAAGGCAGAAATTCCTAATATTTTGTGGCAAAAATGCAGAAATTCCCCTTATTTTGTGGTAAAAAGGCTGAAATTTCTCTTATTTGGGAACAAAATGGCAGAAATTCCCCTAATTTTGGGGCAAAATTGCAGAAATTTCACTTATTTCAGAGTAATAAGTCAGAAATTTTCCTTATTTTGGAGCAAAAAAGACAGGAAATCCCTTTGTTTTGAGGGAAAAATACAGAAATTCCACTAATTTAGAGGCAAAAAAGCAGAAATTTCCCTTATTTTGGAGAAAAAATGAAGAAATTTCTCTTTTTTTATGGCAAAAAGGTATGCATTCTTCTTATTTTCGGGCAAAAATGCAGAAATTCCCCATATCTTGGAGCAAAATTGCAGAAATTCCCCTAATTGTGGGGCAAAAACGCAGAAATTCCCTATATGTTGGGGCAAAGACACAGAAATTCTCCTTATTTTGGGTAAGACTCAGAAATTCCACTTATTTTGGGGCAAAATTCCAGAAATTTGTCTTATTTTGGGGCAAAATTGCAGAAATTTGACATATTTTGGGGAAAAATTGCAGAAATTTCACTTATTTCAGGAAAAAAGGCAGAAATTTTCCTTATTTTGAAACAAAAAGGCAGAAATTCCTAATATTTTGTGGCAATAATGCAGAAATTCCCCTTATTTTGAGATTAAAAGGCTGAAATTCCCATTATTTGGGGGCAAAAAGCCAGAAATTTCCCTAATTTTCGGGCAAAATTGGAGAAATTTCACTTATTTCAGGGTAATAAGTCAGAAATTTTCCTTATTTTGGACCAAAGAAGACAGGAATTCCCTTTGTTTTGCGGGAAAAAGACAGAAATTCCACTTATTTAGAGGCAAAAAAGCAGAAATTCCCCTTAATTATGAGCAAAAATAAAGAAATTTCCCTTTTTTATGGCAAAAAGGTATGCATTCTTCTTAATTTTCGGGAAAAAGGCAGAAATTCCCTGTATTTTGGAGCAAAATTGCAGAAATTCCCCTAACTGTGGGGCAAAAAGGCAGAAATTTCCTATATGTTAGAGCAAAAAACAGAAATTCTCCTTATTTTGGTGCAAAACTCAGAAATTCCACTTATTTTGGGGCAAAATTCCAGAAATTTCCCTTATTTTGGGGAAAAATTTCAGAAATTTCACTTATTTAAGGGAAAAAAGGCAGAAATTTTCTTATTATGGTGCAAAAATGCAGAAATTCCTAATATTTTGTGGCAAAAATGCAGAAATTCCCTTTATTTTGAGGTAAAAAGGCTGAAATTCCCTTTATTTGGGGGCAAAAAGGCAGAAATTCCCCTAATTTTGGGGCAAAATTGCAAAACTTTACTTATTTCAGAAAAAAAGCAGAAATTTTCTTATTTTGGAACAAAAGGCAGAAATTTCTTTTATTTTGGTACAAAATTGCAGAAATTTTTCTTATTTTGGGGCAAAAAGGCAGAAATTTCCCATATTTTGGGGCAAAAATGCAGAAATTCCCCTTATTTTGAGGTAAAAAGGCTGAAATTCCTCTTATTTGGGGGCAAAAGGCAGAAATTTCTCTTATTTTGGGATAAAATTGCAAAAATTTCACTTATTTCAGGGTAATAAGTCAGAAATTTTCCTTATTTTGGGGCAAAAAAGACAGAAATTCCCTTTGTTTTGGGGGAAAAAGACAGAAATTCCACTTATTTAGAGGCAGAAATCCAGAAATTCCCCTTATTTTGAGATAAATAGGCTGAAATTCCCCTTATTTGGGTGCAAAAAGGCAGAAATTTCCCTTATTTTGGTGCAAAAAGACAGAAATTCCCCTTATTTTGTCGCAAAAAGGCAGAAATTTCTTTTGTTTTAAGGCAAAATTGAAGAAATTTCACTTATTTCAGGTCACAATTCAAAAATTCCTTTTATTTTGGGGCAAAAAGACAGAAATTCTATTTATTTTTCCGTAAAAACGCAGAAATTTCACTTATTTTGAGGCAAATAAGCAGAAATTCCCATTATTTTGGAGCAAAAATGAAGAAATTTCCCTTTTTGTGGCAAAAGGTAAACATTCCCCTTATTTTCGGGCTGAAAAGTAAAAATTCCCCGTAATTTGGAGCAAAATTGCAGAAATTCCCCTAATTGTGGGGCAAAAAGGCAGAAATTCCCTGTATGTTGGGGCAAAAAGACAGAAATTCTAATTATTTTGGGGCAAAATTGCAGAAATTTGACTTATTTTGGGGCAAAATTGCAAAATTTCACTTATTTCAGAGGAAAAAAGCAGAAATTTTCTTAATTGGGGGCAAAAAAACAGAAATTCCTAATATTTTGTGTCAAAAATGCAGATATTCCCCTTATTTTGAGGTAAAAAGGCTAAAATTCCCCTTATTTGGGGGCAAAATGCAGAAATTTCCCTTATTTTGGGGCAAAATTGGAGAAATTTCACTTATATCAGGGTAATAAGTCAGAAATTTTTGTTATTTTGGGGCACAAAAGACAGGAATTCCCTTTGTTTTGGGGGAAAAAGACAGAAATTCCACATATTTAGAGGTAAAAAAGCAGAAATTCCCCTGATTTTGGAGCAAAAATGAAGAAATTTTTTTTATGGCAAAAAGGTATGCATTCTTATTATTTTTGGGCAAAAAGGCAGAAATTTCCCTATTTTGGAGCAAAATTGCAGAAATTCCCCTAATTGTGGGGCAAAAAGGCAGAAATTCCCTATATGTTGGGGCAAAAAGACAGAAATTCTCTTTATTTTGTGGCAAATCTCAGAAATTCCACTTATTTTAGGGCAAAATTCCAGAAATTTCCCTTATTTTGGGGCAAAATTGCAGAAATTTCACTTATTTTGAGGCAAAATTGCGGAAATTTCACTTATTTCAGGGAAAAAATGCAGAAATTTTCTCATTTTGGTGCAAAAAGGAAGAAATTCCTAATGTTTTGTGGCAAAAATGCAGAAATTCCCCTTATTTTGAGGTAAAAAAGGCTGAAATTCCCTTATTTGGGGACAAAAAGGCAGAAATTTCAATAATTTTGGAACAAAATTGCAGAAATTTCATTTATTTCAGAGTAATGAGTCAGAAATTTTCTTTATTTTGGTGCAAAAAAGACAGGAATTCCCTTTGTTTTGAGGGAAAAAGACAGAAATTCCACTAATTTAGAGGCAAAAAAGCAGAAATTCCGCTTATTTTGGAGCAAAAATAAAGAAATTTCCCTTTTTTATGGCAAAAACTTATGCATTCTTCTTATTTTCGGGCAAAAAGGCAGAAATTCCCCGTATTTTGGAGCAAAATTGCAAAAATTCTCCTAATTGTGGGGCAAAAAGGCAGAAATTCCCTATATGTTAGGGAAAAAAGACAGAAATTCTTCTTATTTTGGGGCAAAACTTAGAAATTCCACTTATTTTGGGGCAAAATTCCAAAAATTTACCTTATTTTGGGGCAAAATTGCAGAAATTTCACTTATTTCAGGGAAAAAAGGCAGAAATTTTCTTATTTTGGTGCAAAAAGAAAGAAATTTCTAATATTTTGTGGCAAAAATGCAGAAATTCCCCTTATTTTGAGGTAAAAAAGGATTAAATTCCCCTTATTTGGGGGCAAAGAGGAAGAAATTTCTCTTATTTTGGAGCAAAATTGCAGAAACTTCACTTACTTCAGGGTAATAAGTCAGAAATTTTCCCTATTTTGGGGCAAAAAAGACAGGAATTCCCTTTGTTTTGGGGGAAAAAGACAGAAATTCCACATATTTAGAGGCAAAAAAGCAGAAATTCCCCTTATTTTGGAGAAAAAATGAAGAAATTTCCCTTTTTTATGGCAAAAAGGGATGCATTCTTCTTATTTTTGGGCAAAAAGGCAGAAATTTCCCCTATTTTGGAGCAAAATTGCAGAAATTCCCCTAATTTTGGGGCAAAAAGGCAGAAATTCCCTATATGTTGGGGCAAAAAAACAGAAATTCTCCTTATTTTGGGACAAATCTCAGAAATTCCACTTATTTTGGGGCAAAATTCCAGAAATTAACCTTATTTTGGGGCAAAATTGCAGAAATTTCACTTATTTTGGGGCAAAATTGCAGAAATTTCAATTATTTCAGGGATAAAAGGCAGAAATTTTTTTATTTTGGTGCAAAAAGGCAGAAATTCCTAATATTTTGTGGCAAAAATGCAGAAATTCCCCTTATTTTGAGGTAAAAAGGCTGAAATAGCTCTTATTTAGGGGGAAAAAGGCAGAAATTTCCCTAATTTTGGGGCAAAATTGCAGAAATTTCACTTATTTCAGAGTAATAAGTCAGAAATTTTCCTTATTTTGGGGCAAAAAAGACAGGAATTCCCTTTGTTTTGAGGGAAAAATACAGAAATTCCACTAGTTTAGAGGCAAAAGCAGAAATTCCCCTTATTTTGGAGCAAAAATAAAGAAATTTCTCTTTTTTTATGGCAAAAATTTATGCATTCTTCTTATTTTCGGGCAAAAAGGGAGAAATTCCCTGTATTTTGGAGCAAAATTGCAGAAATTCCCCGAATTGTGGGGCAAAAAGGCAGAATTTCCCTATATGTTAGGGTAAAAAGACAGAAATTCTCCTTATTTTGGGGCAAAACTCAGAAATTCCACTTATTTTGGGGCAAAATTCCAGAAATTTCCCTTATTGTAGGGCAAAATTTCGGAAATTTCACTTATTTCAGGGAAAAAAGGTGGAAATTTTCCTTATTTTGAGGCAAAAGGGCCGAAATTTCTCTTATTTTGGGGCAAAAATGCAGAAATTCCCCTTATTTTGAGGTAAAAAAGCTGAAATTTTCTTTATTTGGGGGCAAAAAGAAGAAATTTCCCTTACTTTGGGGCAAAATTGCAGAAATTTCACTTACTTCAGGGTAATAAGTCAAAAATTTTCCTTATTTTGGGGCAAAAAGACAGTAATTCCCTTTGTTTTGGGGGAAAAAGTCAGAAATTCCAGTTATTTAGAGGAAAAAAGCAGAAATTCCCCTTATTTTGGAGCAAAAATGAAGAAATTTCCCTTTTTTTATGGCAAAAAGGTATGCATTCTTCTTATTTTCGGGCAAAAAGGCAGAAAATCCCCATATCTTGGAGCAAAATTGCAGAAATTACCCTAATTGTGGGGCAAAAACGCAGAAATTCCCTATATGTTAGGGCAAAGAGACAGAAATTCTCTTTATTTTGGGGCAAAACTCAGAAATTCCACTTATTTTGGGGCAAAATTCCAGAAGTATCCATTATTTTGGGGCAAAATTGCAGAAATTTGACTTATTTTGGGGCAAAATTGCAGAAATTTCACTTATTTCAAGGAAAAAAGGCAGAAATTTTCCTTATTTTGAAATAAAAAGGCAGAAATTCCTAATATTTTGTGGCAAAAATGCAGAAATTCCCTTTATTTTGAGGTTAAAGGCTGAAATTCCCATTATTTGGGGGCAAAAAGGCAGAAATTTCACTAATTTTCGGGCAAAATTGGAGAAATTTCACTTATGTCAGGGTAATAAGTCCGAAATTATTCTTATTTTGGGGCAAAAAAGACAGGAATTCCCTTTGTTTTGCGGGAAAAAGAGAGAAATTCCACTTATTTAGAGGCAAAAAAGAAGAAATCCCCCTTATTTTGGAGCAAAAATGAAGAAATTACCCTTTTTTATGGCAAAAAGGTATGCATTCTTCTTATTTTTGGGCAAAAAGGCAGAAATTCCCTATTTGTTAGGGCAAAAAACACAAATTCTCTTTATTTTGGTGCAATACTCAGAAATTCCACTTATTTTGGGGCAAAATTCCAGAAATTTCCCTTATTTTGGGGAAAAATTTCAGAAATTTCACTTATTTCAGGGAAAAAAGGAAGAAATTTTTTTATTATGGTGCAAAAAAGCAGAAATTCCTAATATTTTGTGGCAAAAATGCAGAAATTCCCTTTATTTTGAGGTAAAAAGGCTGAAATTCCCTTTATTTGGGGGCAAAAAGGCAGAAATTCCCCTAATTTTGGGGCAAAATTGAAGAAATTTTACTTATTTCAGAAAAAAAGCAGAAATTTTCTTATTTTGGGTCAAAAGGCAGAAATTTCTTTTATTTTGTTACAAAATTGCAGAAATTTTTCTTATTTTGGGGCAAAAAAGCAGAAATTTCCCATATTTTGGGGCAAAAATGCAGAATTTCCCTTATTTTGTGGTAAAAAGGCTGAAATTCCCTTTTTTCGGGGGCAAAAGGCCGAAATTTCCCTTATTTTGGAGCAAAATTGCAGAAATTTAACTTATTTCAGGTAATAAGTCAGAAATTTACCTTATTTGGGGGCAAAAAAGACAGAAAATTCCTTTGTTTTGGGGGAAAAAGACAGAAATTCCACTTATTTAGAGGCAAAAATGAAAAAATTCCCGTTATTTTGGAGCAAAAATGAAGAAATTTCCCTTTTTAATGACAAAAAGGTATGCATTATTCTTATTTTCGGGCAAAAAGGCAGAAATTCCCCGTATTTTGGAGCAAAATTGCAGAAATTCCCCTAATTGTGGGGCAAAAAGGCAGAAATTCCCTATATGTTGGGGCAAAAAGATCAAAATTCTTATTTTGGGGCAAAACTCAGAAATTTCCCTTTTTTGGGGCAAAATTCCAGAAATTTCCCTTATTTTGGGGCAAAATTGCAGAAATTTTTCTTATTTTGGGGCAAAAAGGCAGAAATTTTTCATATTTTGGGGCAGAAATCCAGAAATTCCCCTTATTTTGAGGTAAAAAGGCTGAAATTCTTCTTATTTGGGGGCATAAAGGGAGAAATTTCCCTTATTTTCGGGCAAAATTGCAGAAATTTCACTTACTTCAGGGTAATAAGCCAGAAATTTTCCTTATTTTGGAGCGAAAAACTCAGAAATTTCCTTTCTTTTGGTAGAAAAAGACAGAAATTCCACTTATTTAGAGGCAAAAAAGAAGAAATTCCTTTTATTTTGGAGCAAAAATGAAGAAATTTCCTTTTTTTATGGCAAAAAGGTATGCATTCTTCTTATTTTCGGGCAAAAAGGAAGAAATTCCTGGTATTTTGGAGCAAAATTGCAGAAATTCCCCTTATTGTGCCGCAAAAATGCAGAAATTCCCTATATGTTGGGGCAAAAAGACAGAAATTCTCCTTATTTTGGGGCAAAACTCAGAAATTCCACTTATTTTGGGGCAAAATTCTAGAAATTTCCCTTATTTTGGGGCAAAATTGCAGAAATTTGACTTTTTTGGTGGCAAAATTGCAGAAATTTCACTTATTTCAAAGAAAGCAGATATTTTCATATTTTGGGGCAAAAAGGCAGAAATTTCTTTTATTCTGGTACAAAATTGCAGAAATTTTTCTTATTTTGGGGCAAAAAGTCAGAAATTTCCCATATTTTGGGGCAAAAATGCAGAAATTCCCCTTATTTTGAGGTAAAAAGGCTGAAATTCCTCTTATTTGGGGGCAAAAAGGCAGAAATTTCCTTTATTTTGCGTCAAAATTGCAGAAATTTCACTTATTTCATGGTAATAAGTCAGAAATTTTCATATTTTGGGGCAAAAAAGACAGAAATTCCCTTTGTTTTGGGGGAAAATACAGAAATTCCAATTATTAGAGGCAAAAAAGCAGAAATTCCCCTTATTTTGGAGCCAAAATGAAGAAATTTCCCTTTTTTATGGCAAAACGGTATGCATTCTTCTTATTTTCGGGCAAAAAGGCAGAAATTCCCCGTATTTTGGAGCAAAATTGCAGAAATTCCCCTAAGGGTGGGGCAAATAGGCAGAAATTCCCTATATGATGGGACAAAAAGACAGAAATTCTCCTTAGTTTGGGGCAAAACTCAGAAATTTTTCTTATTTTGAAGCAAAATTCCAGAAATTTCACTTATTTCAGAAAAAAAGCAGAAATTTTCTTATAATGTGGTAAAAAGGCAGAAATTTCTTTTATTTTGGTACAAAATTGCAGAAATTTTCCTTTTTTGGGGTAAAAAGGGAGAAATTTCCCTTATTTTGGGGCAAAAATGCAGAAATTCCACTTATTTTAGGTAAAAAGGCTGAAATTCCCCTTATTTGGTGACAAAAAAGCAGAAATTTCCCTTATTTTGGGGCAAAATTGCAGAAATTTCACTTATTTCAGAGTAATAAGTCAGAAATTTTCCTTATTTTGGGGCAAAAAAAACTGAAATTCTTTTTTGTTTGGGGGAAAAAGACAGAAATTCAACTTATTTAAAGGTAAAAAAGCAGAAATTCCCCTTATTTTGGAGCAAAATTGAAGAAATTCCCCTAATTGTGGGTCAAAAAGGCAGAAATTTTCTATATGTTGGGGCAAAAAGACAGAAATTCTCTTTATTTTTGGGCAAATCTCAGAAATTCCACTTATTTTGGGGCAAAATTCAGGAAATTTCACATATTTTGGGGCAAAATTGCAGAAATTTCACTTGTTTTGGGGCAAAATTGCAGAAATTTCACTTGTTTTGGGGCAAAATTGCAGAAATTTCACTTATTTCGGAAAAAAAAAGCAGAAATTTTCTTTATTTTGGGGCAAAAATACAGAAATTCCTAATATTTTGTGGCAAAAATGCAGAAATTTCCCCTATTTTGAGGTAAAAAGGCTGAAATTCCCATTTTTGGGGGGATAAAAATGCAGAAATTTCCCTAATTTTCGGGCAAAATTGCAGAAATTTCACTTACTTTAGGGTAATAAGTCAGGAATTTTTCTTATTTTGGGGAAAATGAGACAGAACTTCCCTTTGTTTTGTGGGAAAAAGACAGAAATTCCACTTATTTAGTGGCAAAAAAGCAGAAATTCCCTTTATTTTGCAGCAAAAATGAAGAAATTTCCATTTTTCTGGCAGAAAGGTATGCATTCTTCTTATTTTCGGGCAAAAAGGCAGAAATTACCCGTATTTTGGAGCAAAATTGCAGAAATTCCCCTAATTGTGGGGCAAAAAGTCAGAAATTCCATATATGTTTGGGCAAAAAGACAGAAATTCTCCTTATTTTGGGGCATAACTCAGAAATTTCACTTATTTTGGGGCAAAATTGCAGAAATTTCACTTATTTCAGAAAAAAAAGCAGAAATTTTCTTATATTGGGGTAAAAAGCCAGAAAATTCTTTTATTTTGGTACAAAATTACAGAAATTTCTTTATTTTGGGGCAAAAAGGCAGAAATTTCCCTTATTTTGGGGCAAAAATGCAGAAATTCCACTTATTTTGAGGTAAAAAGGTTGAAATTCCCCTTATTTGGGGGCAAAAAAGCAGAAATTTCCCTTATTTTGGGGCAGAATTTCAGAAATTTCACTTATTTCAGGGTAATAAGTCAGAAATTTTACTTATTTTGGGGCAAAAAAAATCCCTTTGTTTTGGGAGAAAAAGAATAAATACCACTTATTTAGAGGCAAAAAAGCAGAAATTCCTCTTATTTTGGGGCAAAATTGCACATTTTCCCCTAATTTTGGGTCAAAAAGGCAGAAATTCCCTATATGTTGGGGCAAAAGACAGAAATTCTCCTTATTTTGGGGCTAATCTCAGAAATTCCACTTATTTTGGGGCAAAATTCCAGAAATTTCACTTATTTTGGCGCAAAATTGCAGAAATTTCACTTATTTTGGCGCAAAATTGCAAAAATTTCACTTATTTCAGAAAAAAAAGGCAGAAATTTTTCTTATTTTGTGGCAAAAAAGCATAAATTCCTAATACTTTGTGGCAAAAATGCAGAAATTCCCCTTATTTTGAGGTAAAAAGGCTGAAATTCCCCTTATTTTAGGGCAAAAAGGCAGAAATTTCCCTTATTTTGGGGCAAAAATGCAGAAATTCCACTTATTTTGAGGTAAAAAGGTTGAAATTCCCCTTATTTGGGGGCAAAAAAGCAGAAATTTCCCTTATTTTGGGGCAGAATTTCAGAAATTTCACTTATTTCAGGGTAATAAGTCAGAAATTTTACTTATTTTGGGGCAAAAAAAATCCCTTTGTTTTGGGGGAAAAAGACAGAAATACCACTTATTTAGAGGCAAAAAAGCAGAAATTCCTCTTATTTTGGGGCAAAATTTCACAATTTCCCCTAATTTTGGGTCAAAAAGGCAGAAATTCCCTATATGTTGGGGCAAAAGACAGAAATTCTCCTTATTTTGGGGCTAATCTCAGAAATTCCACTTATTTTGGGGCAAAATTCCAGAAATTTCACTTATTTTGGCGCAAAATTGCATAAATTTCACTTATTTTGGCGCAAAATTGCAAAAATTTCACTTATTTCAGAAAAAAAAGGCAGAAATTTTTCTTATTTTGTGGCAAAAAAGCATAAATTCCTAATACTTTGTGGCAAAAATGCAGAAATTCCCCTTATTTTGAGGTAAAAAGGCTGAAATTCCCCTTATTTTAGGGCAAAAAGGCAGAAATTTCCCTTATTTTGGGGCAAAATTGCAGAAATTTCACTTACTTCAGGGTAATAAGTCAGAAATTTTCCTTATTTTGGGGCAAAAAATACAGAAATTCCCTTTTTTTGGGGGGAAAAATACAGAAATTCCAGTTATTTAGAGGCAAAAATGCAGAAATTCCCCTTATTTTGGAGCAAAAATGAAGAAATTTCCCTTTTTTATGGCAAAAAGGTATGCATTCTTCTTATTTTCGGGGAAAAAATCAGAAATTCCCCATATCTTGGAGCAAAATTGCAGAAATTCTTCTAATTGTGGGGCAAAAACGCAGAAATTCCCGATATGTTGGGGCAAAGAGAAAGAAATTCTCCTTATTTTGGGGCAAAACTCAGAAATTCCACTTATTTTGGGGCAAAATTCCAGGAATTTCCCTTATTTTGGGGCAAAATTGCAGAAATTTGACTTATTTTGATGCAAAATTGAAGAAATTTCACTTATTTCAGGGAAAAAGGGCAGAATTTTTTTTTATTTTGAAACAAAAAGGCAGAAATTCCTAATATTTGGTGGCAAAAATGCAGAAATTCCCCTTATTTTGAGGTTAAAAGGATGAAATTCCCATTATTTGCGGGCAAAAAGGCAGAAATTTCCCTAATTTTCGGGCAAAATTGGAGAAATTTCACTTATTTCAGGGTAATAAGTCAGAAATTTTCCTTATTTTGGGGCAAAAAAGACAGGAATTCCCTTTGTTTTTCGGGAAAAAGAAAGAAATTCCACTTATTTAGAGGCAAAAAAGCAGAAATTCTTCTTAATTATGAGCAAAAATGAAGAAATTTCCCTTTTTTATGGCAAAAAGGTATGCATTCTTCTTATTTTTGGGCAAAAAGGCAGAAATTCCCCGTATTTTGGAGCAAAATTGCAGAAATTCCCCTAATTGTGGGGCAAAAAGGCAGAAATACCCTATATGTTAGGGCAAAAAACAGAAATTCTCCTTATTTTGGTGCAAAACTCAGAAATTCCGCTTATCTTGGGGCAAAATTCCAGAAATTTCCCTTATTTTGGGGCAAAATTTCAGAAATTTCATTTATTTCAGGGAAAAAAGGCAGAAATTTTTTTATTATGGTGCAAAAATGCAGAAATTCCTAATATTTTGAGGCAAAAATGCAGAAATTCCCTTTATTTTGAGTTAAAAATGCTGAAATTTCCTTTATTTGGGGGCAAAAATGCAGAAATTCCCCTAATTTTGGGGCAAAATTGCAGAAATTTTACTTATTTCAGAAAAAAAGCAAAAATTTTCTTATTTTGGGGCAAAAGGCAGAAATTTCTTTTATTTTGGTTCAAAATTGCAGAAATTTTTCTTATTTTGGGGCAAAAGGTCAGAAATTTCCCATATTTTGGGGCAAAAATGCAGAAATTGCCCTTATTTTGAGGTAAAAAGGCTGAAATTCCTCTTATTTGGAGGCAAAAAGGCAGAAATTTCCCTTATTTTGGGTCAAAATTGCAGAAATTTCACTTATTCCATTGTAATAGGTCATAAATTTTCATATTTTGGCGCAAAAAAGACAGGAATTCCCTTTTTTTTGCGGGATAAGGACAGAAATTCCACTTATTTAGAAACAAATAAGCAGAAATTCCACTTATTTTGGAGCAAAAATGAAGAAATTTCCCCTTTTTATGGCAAAACGGTATGCATTCTTCTTATTTTCGGGCAAAAAGGCAGAAATTCCCCGTATTTTGGAGCAAAATTGCAGAAATTCCCCTAACGGTGGGGCGAAAAGGCAGAAATTCCCTACATGATGGGACAAAAAGACAGAAATACTCCTTAGTTTGGGGAAAAACTCAGAAATTTCCCTTATTTTGAAGCAAAATTCCAGAAATTTCACTTATTTCACAAAAAAAGCAGAAATTTTCTTATATTGGGGCAAAAAGGCAGAAATTTCTTTTATTTTGGTAAAAAATTGCAGAAATTTTCTTTATTTTGGGGCAAAAGGGAGAAATTTCCCTTATTTTGGGGCAAAAATGCAGAAATTCCAATTATTTTAGGTAAAAAGGCGGAAATTCCCCTTATTTGGTGACAGAAAAGCAGAAATTTCCCTTATTTTGGGGCAAAATTGCAGAAATTTCACTTATTTCAGGGTAATAAGTCAGAAATTTTCCTTATTTTGGGGCAAAAAAGACAGAAATTCCCTTTGTTTTGGGGGAAAAAGACAGAAATTCCACTTATTTAGAGGCAAAAAAGCAGAAATTCCCCTTATTTTGGAGCCAAAATGAAGAAATTTCCCTTTTTTATGGCAAAAAGGTATGCATTCTTCTTATTTTCGGGCAAAAAGGCAGAAATTCCCCATATTTTGGAGCAAAATTGCAGAAATTCCCCTAATTGTGGGGCAAAAAGGCAGAAATTCCCTATATGTTGGGGCAATAAGATCGAAATTCTTATTTTGGGGCAAAACTCAGAAATTTCACTTTTTTGGGGCAAAATTCGAGAAATTTCCCTTATTTTGGGGCAAAATTGAAGAAATTTGACTTATTTTGGGGCAAAATTGCAGAAATTTCTTTTATTTTGGTACAAAATTGCAAAAATTTTTCTTATTTTGGGGCAAAAAGGCAGAAATTTTTCATATTTTGTGGTAGAAATCCAGAAATACCCCTTTTTTTGAGGTAAAAAGGCTGAAATTCTTCTTATTTGGAGGCAAAAAGGCAGAAAGTTTCTCTTATTTTTGGGCAAAATTGTAGAAATTTCACTTATTTCAGGGTAATAAGTCAGAAATTTTCCTTATTTTGTGGCAAAAATCTCAGAAGTTTCCTTTGTATTGGGGGAAAAAGACAGAAATTCCACTTATTTAGAGGCAAAAAAGAAGAAATTCCCCTTATTTTGGAGCAAAAATGAAGAAATTTCCTTTTTTTTATGGCAAAAAGGTATGCATTTTTCTTATTTTCAGGCAAAAAGGCAGAAATTCCTTGTATTTTGGAGCAAAATTGCAGAAATTCCCCTAATTGTGGGGCAAAAATGCAGAAATTCCCTATATGTTGGGGCAAAAAGATCGAAATTCTTATTTTGGGGCAAAACTCAGAAATTTCACTTTTTTTGGGGCAAAATTCCAGAAATTTCCCTTATTTTGGGGCAAAATTGAAGAAATTTGACTTATTTTGGGGCAAAATTGCAGAAATTTCTTTTATTTTGGTACAAAATTGCAGAAATTTTTCTTATTTTGGGGCAAAAAGGCAGAAATTTTTCATATTTTGGGGCAGAAATCCAGAAATACCCCTTATTTTGAGGTAAAAAGGCTGAAATTCTTCTTATTTGGAGGCAAAAATGCAGAAATTTCCCTTATTTTCGGGCAAAATTGTAGAAATTTCACTTATTTCAGGGAAATAAGTCAGAAATTTTCCTTATTTTGTGGTAAAAATCTCAGAAATTTCCTTTGTATTGGGGGAAAAAGACAGAAATTCCACTTATTTAGAGGCAAAAAAGAAGAAATTCCCCTTATTTTCGAGCAAAAATGAAGAAATTTCCTTTTTTTATGGCAAAAAGGTATGCATTCTTCTTATTTTCTGGCAAAAAGGCAGAAATTCCCCGTATTTTGGAGCAAAATTGCAGAAATTCCCCTTATTGTGCCGCAAAAAGGCAGAAATTCCCTATATGTTGGGGCAAAAAGACAGATAATCTCCTTATTTTGGGGCAAAACTCAGAAATTCCACTTATTTTGGGGCAAAATTCTAGAAATTTCCCTTATTTTGGGGCAAAATTGCAGAAATTTGACTTTTTTGGTGGCAAAATTGCAGAAATTTCACTTATTTGAAAAAAAAGCAGATATTTTCTTATTTTGGGGCAAAAAGGCAGAAATTTCTTTTATTTTGGTACAAAATTACAGAAATTTTTCTTATTTTGGGGCAAAAGGTCAGAAATTTCCCATATTTTGGGGCAAAAATGCAGAAATTCCCCTTATTTTGAGGTAAAAAGGCTGAAATTCCTCTTATTTGGAGGCAAAAAGGCAGAAATTTCCCTTATTTTGGGTCAAAATTGCAGAAATTTCGCTTATTCCATTGTAATAGGTCATAAATTTTCATATTTTGGGGCAAAAAAGACAGGAATTCCCTTTGTTTTGCAGGATAAGGACAGAAATTCCACTTATTTAGAAACAAATAAGCAGAAATTCCACTTATTTTGGAGCAAAAATGAAGAAATTTCCCCTTTTTATGGCAAAACGGTATGCATTCTTCTTATTTTCGGGCAAAAAGGCAGAAATTCCCCGTATTTTGGAGCAAAATTGCAGAAATTCCCCTAACGGTGGGGCGAAAAGGCAGAAATTCCCTACATGATGGGACAAAAAGACAGAAATACTCCTTAGTTTGGGGCAAAACTCAGAAATTTCCCTTATTTTGAAGCAAAATTCCAGAAATTTCACTTATTTCACAAAAAAAGCAGAAATTTTCTTATATTGGTGCAAAAAGGAAGAAATTTCTTTTATTTTGGTAAAAAATTGCAGAAATTTTCTTTATTTTGGGGCAAAAGGGAGAAATTTCCCTTATTTTGGGGCAAAAATGCAGAAATTCCAATTATTTTAGGTAAAAAGGCGGAAATTCCCCTTATTTGGTGACAGAAAAGCAGAAATTTCCCTTATTTTGGGGCAAAATTGCAGAAATTTCACTTATTTCAGGGTAATAAGTCAGAAATTTTCCTTATTTTGGGGCAAAAAAAAACAGAAATTCCTTTTGTTTTGGGGGAAAAAGACAGAAATTCCACTTATTTAGAGGCAAAAAAGCAGAAATTCCCCTTATTTTGGAGCAAAATTGCAGAAATTCCCCTAATTGTGGCTCAAAAAGGCAGAAATTTTCTATATGTTGGGGCAAAAAGACAGAAATTCTCTTTATTTTTGGGCAAATCTCAGAAATTCCACTTATTTTGGGGCAAAATTCAGGAAATTTCACATATTTTGGGGCAAAATTGCAGAAATTTCACTTATTTTTGGGCAAAATTGCAGAAATTTCACTTATTTCGGGGAAAAAAGGCAGAAATTTTCTTTATTTTGGGGCAAAAGGGCAGAAATTCCTAATATTTTGTGGCAAAAATGCAGAAATTCCCCCTATTTTGAGGTAAAAAGGCTGAAATTCCCATTTGTTGAGGATAAAAAGGCAGAAATTTCCCTAATTTTTGGGCAAAATTGCAGAAATTTCACTTACTTCAGGGTAATAAGTCAGGAATTTTCCTTATTTTGGGGAAAATGAGACAGAACTTTCCTTTGTTTTGTGGGAAAAAGACAGAAATTCCACTTATTTAGTAGCAAAAAAGCAGAAATTCCCGTTATTTTGAAGCAAATATGAAGAAATTTCCATTTTTATGGCAGAAAGGAATGCATTCTTCTTATTTTCGGGCAAAAAGGCAGAAATTCCCCGTATTTTGGAGCAAAATTGCAGAAATTCCCTTAATTGTGGGGCAAAAAGGCAGAAATTCCCTATATGTTAGGGGAAAAAGACAGAAATTCTAATTATTTTGGGGCAAAATTGCAGAAATTTCACTTATTTCAAAAAAAAAACAGAAATTATCCTATATTGGGGCAAAAAGGCAGAAATTTCTTTTATTTTGGTACAAAATTGCAGAAATTTTCTTTGTTTTGGGGCAAAAAGTCAGAAATTCCTAATATTTTGGGGCAAAAATGCAGAAATTCCACTTATTTTTAAGTAAAAAGGCTGAAATTCCCTTTATTGGGGCAAAAAAGCAGAAATTTTACTTTTTTTGGGGCAAAATTGCAGAAATTTCACTTATTTCAGAAAAAAAAGCAGAAATTTTCTTATATTTGGGCAAAAAGGCAGAAATTTCTTTTATTTTGATACAAAATTGCAGATATTTTCCTTATTTTGGGGCAAAAAGGCAGAAATTTCCCTTATTTTAGGGCAAAAATGCAAAAATTCCACTTATTTTGAGGTAAAAAGGCTGAAATTCCCCTTATTTGGGGGCAAAAAATTTGAAATTTTCCTATTTTTGGGGTAAAATTGCAGAAATTTCACTTATTTCAGGGTAATAAGTTAGAATTTTTCCTTATTTTGGGGCACAAAAGACAGAAATTCCCTTTGTTTTGGGGGAAAATACAGAAATTCCAATTATTTAGAGGCAAAAAAGCAGAAAGTTTCTTTATTTTGGAGCAAAAATGAAGAAATTTCCCTTTTTTATGGCAAAACGGTATGCATTCTTCTTATTTTCGGGCAAAAAGGAAGAAATTCCTCGTATTTTGGAGCAAAATTGCAGAAATTCTTCTAATTGTGGGGCAAAAAGGCAGAAATTCCGTATATGATGGGACAAAAAGACAGAAATTCTCCTTATTTTGGGGCAAAACTCCAGAAATTTCACTTATTTCAGAAAAAAAAGCAGAAATTTTCTTATATTGGGGCAAAAAGGCAGAAATTTCTTTTATTTTGGTAAAAAATTGCAAAAATTTTCTTTATTTTGGGGCAAAAAGGCAGAAATTTCCCTTATTTTGGAGCAAAAATGCAGAAATTCCATTTATTTTACGTAAAAAAGCTGAAATTCCCATTATTTGGTGACAAAAAAGCAGAAATTTCCCTTATTTTGGGGCAAAATTGCAGAAATTTCACTTATTTCAGGGTAATAAGTCAGAAATTTTCCTTATTTTGGGGCAAAAAAACCAGAAATTTCTTCTGTTTTGGGGGAAAAAGACAGAAATTCCACTTATTTAGAGGCAAAAAAGCAGAAATTCCCCTTATTTTGGAGCAAAAATGAAGAAATTTCCCTTTTATATGGCAAAACGGTATGCATTCTTCTTATTTTCGTGCAAAAAGGCAGAAATTCCCCGTATTTTGGAGCAAAATTGCAGAAATTCTTCTAATTGTGGGGCAAAAAGGCAGAAATTCCGTATATGATGGGACAAAAAGACAGAAATTCTCCTTATTTTGGGGCAAAACTCCAGAAATTTCACTTATTTCAGAAAAAAAAGCAGAAATTTTCTTATATTGGGGCAAAAAGGCAGAAATTTCTTTTATTTTGGTAAAAAATTGCAAAAATTTTCTTTATTTTGGGGCAAAAAGGCAGAAATTTCCCTTATTTTGGAGCAAAAAAGCAGAAATTCCATTTATTTTAGGTAAAAAAGCTGAAATTCCCATTATTTGGTGACAAAAAAGCAGAAATTTCCCTTATTTTGGGGCAAAATTGCAGAAATTTCACTTATTTCAGGGTAATAAGTCAGAAATTTTCCTTATTTTGGGGCAAAAAAACCAGAAATTTCTTCTGTTTTTGGGGAAAAAGACAGAAATTCCACTTATTTAGAGGCAAAAAAGCAGAAATTCCCCTTATTTTGGAGCAAAAATGAAGAAATTTCCCTTTTTTATGGCAAAACGGTATGCATTCTTCTTATTTTCGGGCAAAAAGGCAGAAATTCCCCGTATTTTGGAGCAAAATTGCAGAAATTCCCTAATGGTGGGGCAAAAAGGCAGAAATTTCCTATATGATGGGACAAAAAGACAGAAATTGTCCTTAGTTTGGGGCAAAATTCCAGAAATTTCACTTATTTCAGAAAAAAAAAGCAGAAATTTTCTTTTAATTGGGGCAAAAAGGCAGAAATTTCTTTTATTTTGATAAAAAATTGCAGAAATTTTCTTTATTTTGGGGAAAAAAGGAGAAATTTCCCTTATTTTCGGGCAAAAATTCAGAAATTCCACTTATTTTAGGAAAAAAGGCTGAAATTCCCCTTATTTGGTGACAAAAAAGCAGAAATTTCCCTTATTTTGGGGCAAAATTGCAGAAATTTCACTTATTTCAGGGTAATAAGTCAGAAATTTTACTTATTTGGGGGCAAAAAAAAATCCCTTTGTTTTGGGGGAAAAAGACAGAAATTCCCCTTATTTTGAGGCAAAATTGCACAATTTCCCGTAATTTTGGGTCAAAATGGCAGAAATTCCCTATATGTTGTGGCAAAAAGACAGAAATTCTAATTATTTTGGGGCAAAATTGCAGAAATTTCACTTATTTCAGAAAAAAAAGCAGAAATTATCTTATATTAGGGCAAAAAGGCAGAAATTTCTTTTATTTGGTACAAAATTGCAGAAATTTTCTTTGTTTTGGGGCAAAAAGTCAGAAATTCCTAATATTTTGGGGCAAAAATGCAGAAATTCCAATTATTTTGAAGTTAAAAGGCTGAAATTCCCTTTATTTGTGGCAAATAAGCAGAAATTTTACTTATTTTGGGGCAAAATTGCAGAAATTTCACTTATTTCAGAAAATAAAGCAGAAATTTTCGTATATTGGGGCAAAAAGGCAGAAATTTCTTTTTTTTGATACAAAATTGCAGATATTTTCCTTATTTTGGGGCAAAAAGGCAGAAATTTCCCTTATTTTAGGGCAAAAATGCAGAAATTCCACTTATTTTGAGGTAAAAAGGCTGAAATTCCCCTTATTTGGGGGCAAAAAAGCAGAAATTTTCCTTTTTTTGGGGTAAAATTGCAGAAATTTCACTCATTTCAGGGTAATAAGTCAGAATTTTTCCTTATTTTGGGGCAAAAAACACAGAAATTCCCTTTGTTTTGGGGGAAAATACAGAAATTCCAATTATTTAGAGGCAAAAAAGCAGAAAGTTTCCTTATTTTGGAGCAAAAATGAAGAAATTTCCCTTTTTTATGGAAAACGGTATGCATTCTTCTTATTTTCGGGCAAAAAGAAGAAATTCGTCGTATTTTGGAGCAAAATTGCAGAAATTCTTCTAATTGTGGGGCAAAAAGGCAGAAATTCCGTATATGATGGGACAAAAAGACAGAAATTCTCCTTATTTTGGGGCAAAACTCCAGAAATTTCACTTATTTCAGAAAAAAAAGCAGAAATTTTCTTATATTGGGGCAAAAAGGCAGAAATTTCTTTTATTTTGGTAAAAAATTGCAAAAATTTTCTTTATTTTGGGGCAAAAAGGCAGAAATTTCCCTTATTTTGGAGCAAAAATGCAGAAATTCCACTTATTTTAGGTAAAAAAGCTGAAATTCCCATTATTTGGTGACAAAAAAGCAGAAATTTCCCTTATTTTGGGGAAAAATTGCAGAAATTTCACTTATTTCAGGGTAATAAGTCAGAAATTTTCCTTATTTTGGGGCAAAAAAACCAAAATTTCTTCTGTTTTGGGGGAAAAAGACAGAAATTCCACTTATTTAGAGGCAAAAAAGCAGAAATTCCCCTTATTTTGGAGCAAAAATGAAGAAATTTCCCTTTTTTATGGCAAAACGGTATGCATTTTTCTTATTTTCGGGCAAAAAGGCAGAAATTCCCCGTATTTTGGAGCAAAATTGCAGAAATTCCCCTAATGGTGGGGCAAAAAGGCAGAAATTCTCTATATGATGGGACGAAAAGTCAGAAATTGTTCTTAGTTTGGGGCAAAACTCAGAAATTTCCCTTATTTTGAGGCAAAATTCCAGAAATTTCACTTATTTCAGAAAAAAAAGCAGAAATTTTCTTTTATTGGGGCAAAAAGGCAGAAATTTCTTTTATTTTGGTAAAAAATTGCAGAAATTTTCCTTATTTTGGGGCAAAAAGGGAGAAATTTCCCTTATTTTAGGGCAAAAATTCAGAAATTCCACTTATTTTAGGAAAAAAGGCTGAAATTCCCCTTATTTGGTGACAAAAAAGCAGAAATTTCCCTTATTTTGGGGCAAAATTGCAGAAATTTCACTTATTTCAGGGTAATAAGTCAGAAATTTTACTTATTTGGGAGCAAAAAAAAAATCCCTTTGTTTTGAAGGAAAAAGACAGAAATTCCACTTATTTAGAGGCAAAAAAGCAGAAATTCCCCTTATTTTGAGGCAAAATTGCACAATTTCCTGTAATTTTGGGTCAAAAAGGATGAAATTCCCTATGTGTTAGGGCAAAAGACATAAATTCTCCTTATTTTGGGGCAAATCTCAGAAATTCCACTTATTTTGGGGCAAAATTCCAGAAATTTCACTTATTTTGAGGCAAAATTGCAGAAATTTCACTTATTTTGGGGCAAAATTGCAGAAATTTCACTTATTTTGGGGCAAAATTGCAGAAATTTCACTTATTTCAGGAGAAAAAGGCAGAAATTTTCCTTATTTTGTGGCAAAAAAGCATAAATTCCTAATATATTGTGGCAAAAATTCAGAAATTCCCCTTATTTTGAGGTAAAAAGGCTGAAATTCCCCTTATTTTAGGGCAAAAAGGCAAAAATTTCCTTATTTTGGGGCAAAATTGCAGAAATTTCACTTACTTCTGTGTAATAAGTCAGAATTTTTCCTTATTTTGGGGCAAAAAAGACAGAAATTCTCTTTTTTGGGGGGGAAAAACACAGAAATTCCACTTATTTAGAGGCAAAAAAGCAGGAATTCCCCTTATTTTGGAGCAAAAATGAAGAAATTTCCTTTTTTTTGGCAAAAAGGTATGCATTCTTCGTATTTTCGGGCAAAAAGGCAGAAATTCCCCGTATTTTGGAGCAAAATTGCAGAAATTCCCTTAATTGTGGGGCAAAAAGGCAGAAATCCCTATATGTTGGGGCAAAAAGACAGAAATTCTAATTATTTTGGGGCAAAATTGCAGAAATTTCACTTATTTCAGAAAAAAAAGCAGAAATTATCTTATATTGGGGCAAAAAGGCAGAAATTTCTTTTATTTTGGTACAAAATTGCAGAAATTTTCCTTGTTTTGGGGCAACAAGTCAGAAATTCCTAATATTTTGGGGCAAAAATGCAGAAATTCCAATTATTTTGAAGTAAAAAGGCTGAAATTCCTCTTATTTGGGGCAAAAAAGCAGAAATTTTACTTATTTTGGGGCAAAATTGCAGAAATTTCACTTATTTCAGAAAAAAAAGCAGAAATTTTCTTATATTGGGGCAAAAAGGCAGAAATTTCTTTTATTTTGATACTAAATTGCAGATATTTTCCTTATTTTGGGGCAAAAAGGCAGAAATCTCCCTTATTTTAGGGCAAAAATGCAGAAATTCCACTTATTTTGAGGTAAAAAGGCTGAAATTCCCCTTATTTGGGGGCAAAAAAGCAGAAATTTTCAATTTTTTTGGGGTAAAATTGCAGAAATTTCACTTATTTCAGGGTAATAAGTCAGAATTTTTTCTTATTTTGGGGCAAAAAAGACAGAAATTCCCTTTGTTTTGGGGGAAAATACAGAAATTCCAATTATTTAGAGGCAAAAATGCAGAAAGTTTCCTTAATTTGGAGCAAAAATGAAGAAATTTCCCTTTTTTATGGCAAAACGGTATGCATTCTTCTTATTTTCGGGCAAAAAGGAAGAAATTCCTCGTATTTTGGAGCAAAATTGTAGAAATTCCCCTAATTGTGGGGCAAAAATGCAGAAATTCCGTATATGATGGGACACAAAGACAGAAATTCTCCTTATATTGGGGCAAAACTCCAGAAATTTCACTTATTTCAGAAAAAAAAAGCAGAAATTTTCTTATATTGGGGCAAAAAGGCAGAAATTTCTTTTATTTTGGTAAAAAATTGCAAAAATTTTCCTTATTTTGGGGCAAAAAAGCAGAAATTTCCCTTAATTTATAGCAAAAATGCAGAAATTCCACTTATTTTAGGTAAAAAGGCTGAAATTCCCATTATTTGGTGACAAAAAAGCAGAAAATTCCCTTATTTTGGGGCAAAATTGCAGAAATTTCACTTATTTCAGGGTAATAAGTCAGAAATTTTCCTTATTTTGGGGCAAAAAAAACAGAAATTCCTTCTGTTTTGGGGGAAAAAGACAGAAATTCCACTTATTTAGAGGCAAAAATCAGAAATTCCCCTTATTTTGGAGCAAAAATGAAGAAATTTCCTTTTTTTATGGCAAAAAATGTATGCAGTCTTCTTATTTTCGGGCAAAAAGGCAGAAATTCCCCGTAAATTGTGGGGCAAAAAGGCAGAAATTCCCTATATGTTAGTGCAAAAAACAGAAATTCTCATTATTTTGGGGCCAAATAAGAAATTCCACTTTTTGGGGCAAAATTCTAGAAATTTCCCTTATTTTGGGGCAAAATTGCAGAAATTTGACTTATTTTGGGGCAAAATTGCAGAAATTTTACATATTGCAGAAAAAAGTAGAAATTTACTTATTTTGGGGCAAAAAGGCAGAAATTTCTTTTATTATGGTAAAAAATTTCAGAAATTTTTCTTATTTTAAGGCAAAAAGGCAGAAATTTCCCATATTTTGGGGAAAAATGCAGAAATTCCACTTATTCTGAGGTAAAAAAAAAGCAGAAATTTTCTTATATTGGGGCAAAAAGGCAGAAATTTCTTTTATTTTGGTAAAAAATTGCAAAAATTTTCCTTATTTGGGGGCAAAAAAGCAGAAATTTCGTTTATTTTGGGGCAAAATTGCAGAAATTTCACTTATTTCAGGGTAATAAGTCAGAAATTTTTTATTTTGGGGCAAAAAGGCAGAAATTTCCTTTGTTTTGGAAAAAAAGAAATTCCACTTATTTAGAGGCAAAAAAGCAGAAATTCCCCTTATTTTGGAGCAAAATTGCAGAAATTCCCCTAACTGTGGGTCAAAAAAGCAGAAATCCCCTATATGTTGGGGCAAAAAGACAGAAATTCTTCTTATTTTGGGGCAAATCTCAGAAATTCCACTTTTTTGGGGGCAAAATTCTAGAAATTTCACTTATTTTGGGGCAAAATTGCAGAAATTTCACTTATTTCGGGGAAAAAGGCAGAAATTTTCCTTATTTTGGGGCAAAATTGCAGAAATTTCACTTACTTCAGGGTAATAAGTCAGAATTTTTCCTTACTTTGCGGCGAAAAAGTCAGAAATTCCCTTTGTTTTGGGGGAAAGAGACAGAAATTCCACTTATTTAGAGGCAAAAATGCAGAAATTCCCCTTATTTTGGAGCAAAAATGAAGAAATTTCCGTTTTTTATGGCAAAAATGTATGCATTCTTCTTATTTTCAGGCAAAAATGCAGAAATTCCCCTTATTTTGGAGCAAAATTGCAGAAATTCCCCTAATTGTGGGTCAAAAAGGCAGAAATTTTCTATATCTTGGGGCAAAAAGACAGCAATTCTCTTTATTTTGGGGAAAATCTCTGAAATTCTACTTATTTTGGGGCAAAATTCCAGAAATTTCACATATTTTGGAACAAAATTGAAGACATTTCACTTATTTTGGGGCAAAATTGCAGAAATTTCACTTATTTCAGGAAAAAAAGGCAGAAATTTTCTTTATTTTGGGGCAAAAAGGCAGAAATTCCTCATATTTTGTGGCAAAAATGCAGAAATTCCCCTTATTTTTAGGTAAAAAGGCTGAAATTCTCATTATTTGGGGATAAAAAGGCAGAAATTTCCCTAATTTTCAGGCAAAATTGCAGAAATTTCACTTACTTCATGGTAATAAGTCAGAAATTTTCCTTATTTTAGGGCAAATAAGATAGAACATCTCTTTGTTTTGTGGGAAAAAGACAGAAATTCAACTTATTTAGTGGCAAAAAAGCAGAAATTCCCTTTATTTTGAAGCAAAAATGAAGAAATTTCCCTTTTTTATGGCAAAACGGTATGCATTCTTCTTATTTTCCGGCAAAAAGGCAGAAATTCCCTGTATTTTGGAGAAAAATTGCAGAAATTCCCCTAATGGTGGGGCAAAAAGGCAGAAATTCCCTATATTTGTGGCAAAAAGACAGAAATTCTAATTATTTTGTGGCAAAATTGCAGAAATTTCACTTATTTCAGAAAAAAAAGCATGAATTATATTGGGGCAAAAAGGCAGAAATTTCTTTTATTTTGGTACAAAATTGCAGAAATTTTCTTTGTTTTGGGGCAAAAAGTCAGAAATTCCTAATATTTTGGGGCAAAAATGCAGAAATTCCACTTATTTTGAAGTAAAAAGGCTGAAATTCCCTTTATTGGGGCACAAAAGCAGAAATTTTACTTATTTTGGGGCAAAATTGCAGAAATTTCACTTATTTCAGAAAAAAAAAGCAGAAATTTTCTTATATTGGGGCAAAAAGGTAGAAATTTCTTTTATTTTGATACAAAATTGCAGATATTTTCCTTATTTTGGGGCAAAAAGGCAGAAATTTCCCTTATTTTAGGGCAAAAATGCAGAAATTCCACTTATTTTGAGGTAAAAAGGCTGAATTTCACCTTATTTGGGGGCAAAAAACAGAAATTTTCATTTTTTTGGGGTAAAATTGCAGAAATTTCATTTATTTCAGGGTAATAAGTCAGAATTTTTTCTTATTTTGGGGCAAAAAAGACAGAAATTCCCTTTGTTTTGGGGGAAAATACAGAAATTCCAATTATTTAGAGGCAAAAATGCAGAAAGTTTCCTTAATTTGGAGCAAAAATGAAGAAATTTCCCTTTTTTATGGCAAAACGGTATGCATTCTTCTTATTTTCGGGCAAAAAGGAAGAAATACCTCGTATTTTGGAGCAAAATTGCAGAAATTCCCCTAATTGTGGGGCAAAAATGCAGAAATTCCGTATATGATGGGACAAAAAAACAGAAATTCTCCTTATTTTGGGGCAAAACTCCAGAAATTTCACTTATTTCAGAAAAAAAAAGCAGAAATTTTCTTATATTGGGGCAAAAAGGCAGAAATTTCTTTTATTTTGGTAAAAAATTGCAAAAATTTTCCTTATTTTGGGGCAAAAAAGCAGAAATTTCCCTTAATTTATAGCAAAAATGCAGAAATTCCACTTATTTTAGGTAAAAAGGCTGAAATTCCCATTATTTGGTGACAAAAAAGCAGAAAATTCCCTTATTTTGGGGCAAAATTGCAGAAATTTCACTTATTTCAGGGTAATAAGTCAGAAATTTTCCTTATTTTGGGGCAAAAAAAAACAGAAATTCCTTCTGTTTTGGGGGAAAAAGACAGAAATTCCACTTATTTAGAGGCAAAAAAGCAGAAATTCCCCTTATTTTGGAGCAAAAATGAAGAAATTTCCCTTTTTTTATGGCAAAACGGTATGCATTCTTTTTATTTTCAGGCAAAAAGGCAGAAATTCCCCGTATTTTGGAGCAAAATTGCAGATATTCCCCTAATGGTGGGGCAAAAAGGCAGAAATTTCCTATATGATGGGACAAAAAGACAGAAATTGTCCTTAGTTTGGGGCAAAATTCCAGAAATTTCACTTATTTCAGAAAAAAAAAGCAGAAATTTTCTTTTAATTGGGGCAAAAAGGCAGAAATTTCTTTTATTTTGATAAAAAATTGCAGAAATTTTCTTTATTTTGGGGAAAAAAGGAGAAATTTCCCTTATTTTCGGGCAAAAATTCAGAAATTCCACTTATTTTAGGAAAAAAGGCTGAAATTCCCCTTATTTGGTGACAAAAAAGCAGAAATTTCCCTTATTTTGGGGCAAAAATTCAGAAATTCCACTTGTTTTAGGAAAAAAGGCTGAAATTCCCCTTATTCGGTGACAAAAAAGCAGAAATTTCCCTTATTTTGGGGCAAAATTGCAGAAATTTCACTTATTTCATGGTAATAAGTCAGAAATTTTACTTATTTGGGGGCAAAAAAAAATCCCTTTGTTTTGGGGGAAAAAGACAGAAATTCCACTTATTTAGAGGCAAAAAAGCAGAAATTCCCCTTATTTTGAGGCAAAATTGCACAATTTCCCATAATTTTGGTTCAAAAAGGCAGAAATTCCCTATATGTTAGGGCAAAAGACAGAAATTCTCTTTATTTTAGGGCAAATCTCAGAAATTCCACTTATTTTGGGGCAAAATTCCAGAAATTTCACTTATTTTGGGGCAAAATTCCAGAAATTTCACATATTTTGGAACAAAATTGCAGACATTTCACTTATTTTGGGGCAAAATTGCAGAAATTTCACTTATTTCAGGGAAAAAAGGCAGAAATTTTTTTTATTTTGGGGCAAAAAGGCAGAAATTTTTCATATTTTGAGGCAAAAATGCAGAAATTCCCCTTATTTTTAGGTAAAAAGGCTGAAATTCTCATTATTTGAGGATAAAAAGGCAGAAATTTCCCTAATTTTCAGGCAAAATTGCAGAAATTTCACTTACTTCTGGGTAGTAAGTGAGAAATTTTCTTTATTTAGGGCAAAAAAGATAGAACATCTCTTTGTTTTGTGGGAAAAAGACAGAAATTCCACTTATTTAGTAGCAAAAAAGCAGAAATTCCCTTTATTTTGAAGCAAAAATGAAGAAATTTCCCTTTTTTATGGCAAAACGGTATGCATTCTTCTTATTTTCGGGCAAAAATGCAGAAATTCATCGTATTTTGGGGAAAAATTGCAGAAATTCCCCTAATGGTGGGGCAAAAGGCAGAAATTCCCTATATGATGGGACAAAAAGACAGAAATTCTCCTTAGTTTAGGGCAAAACTCAGAAATTTCCCTTATTTTGGGGCAAAATTCCAGAAATTTCACTTATTTCAGAAAAAAAAGCAGAAATTTTCCTATATTGGGGCAAAAAGGCAGAAATTTCTTTTATTTTGGTAAAAAATTGCAGAAATTTTCCTTATTTTGGGGCAAAAAGGGAGAAATTTCCCTTATTTTGGGGCAAAAATGCAGAAATTCCACTTATTTTAGGTAAAAAGGCTGAAATTTCCCTTATTTGGTGACAAAAAAGCAGAAATTTCCCTTATTTTGGGGCAAAAGTGCAGAAATTTCACTTATTTCAGGGTAATAAGTCAGAAATTTTCTTTCTTTTGGGGCAAAGAAAACAGAAATTCCTTTTGTTTTGGGGGAAAAAGACAGAAATTCCACTTATTTAGAGTCAAAAAAGGAGAAATTTCCCTTATTTTGGAGCAAAATTTCAGAAATTCCCCTTATTGTGGGTCAAAAAGGCAGAAATTTTCTATATGTTGGGGCAAAAAGGCAGAAATTCTCTTTATTTTTGGGCAAATCTCAGTAATTACACTTATTTTGGGGCAAATTTCAGGAAATTTCACATATTTTGGGGCAAAATTGCAAAAATTTCACTTATTTTGGCGCAAAATTGCAAAAATTTCACTTATTTCGGGGAAAAAAGGCAGAAATTTTCTTTATTTTGGGGCAAAAATGCAGAAATTCCTAATATTTTGTGGCAAAAATTCAGAAGTTCCTCCTATTTTGAGGTAAAAAGGCTGAAATTCCCAATATTTGGGGATAAAAATGCAGAAATTTCCCTAATTTTCAGGCAAAATTGCAGAAATTTAACTTACTTCAGGGTAATAAGTCAGGAATTTTCCTTATTTTGGGGAAAAAAAGACAGAACTTCCCTTTGTTTTGTGGGAAAAAGATAGAAATTCCACTTATTTAGTGGCAAAAAAGCAGAAATTCCCTTTATTTTGAAGCAAAAATGAAGAAATTTTCATTTTTATGGCAGAAAGGTATGCATTCTTCTTATTTTCGAACAAAAAGGCAGATTCCTTGTATTTTGGAGCAAAATTGCAGAAATTCCCCTAATTGTGGGGAAAAATGCAGAAATTCCCTATATGTTTGGGCAAAAAGACAGAAATTCTCCTTATTTTGGGGCAAAACTCAGATATTTCACTTATTTTGGGGCAAAATTGCAGAAATTTCACTTATTTCAGCAAAATTACAGAAATTTCCTCATTTTGGGGCAAAAAGGCAGAAATTTCCCTTAATTTGGGGCAAAATTCCAGAAATTTCACTTATTTTGGGGCAAAATTGCAGAAATTTCACTTATTTTGGCGCAAAATTGCAGAAATTTCACTTATTTTGGGGCAAAATTGCAGAAATTTCACTTATTTCAGGGAAAAAGGCAGAAATTTTCCTTATTTTGAGGCAAAAAAGCATAAATTTCTAATATTTTGTGGCAAAAATGCAGAAATTCCACTTATTTTGAGGTAAAAAGGCTGAAATTCCCCTTTTTTTAAGGCAAAAAGGCAGAAATTTCCCTTATTTTGGGGCAAAATTGCAGAAATTTCACTTACTTCTGTGTAATAAGTCAGAATTTTTCCTTATTTTGGGGCAAAAAAGACAGAAATTTTCTTTGTTTTGGGGGAAAAACACAGAAATTCCACTTATTTAGAGGCAAAAAAGCAGAAATTCCCCTTATTTTGGAGCAGAAATGAAGAAATTTCCCTTTTTTATGGCAAAAAGGTATGCATTCTTCTTATTTTCGGGCAAAAAGGCAGAAATTCCCCGTATTTTGGAGCAAAATTGCAGAAATTCCTTTAATCGTGGGGCAAAAAGGCAGAAATTCCTTATATGTTGGGGCAAAAAGAGAGAAATTCTAATTATTTTGTGGCAAAATTGCAGAAATTTCACTTATTTAAGAAAAAAAAGCAGAAATTATCTCATATTGGGGCAAAAAGGCAGAAATTTCTTTTATTTTGGTACAAAATTGCAGAAATTTTCCTTGTTTTGGGGCAAACAGTCAGAAATTCCTAATATTTTGGGGCAAAATGCAGAAATTCCACTTATTTTGAAGTAAAAAGGCTTAAATTCTTCTTATTTGGGGCAAAAAAGCAGAAATTTTACTTATTTTGGGGCAAAATTGCAGAAATTTCACTTATTTCAGAATAAAAGCAGAAATTTTCCTATATTGGGGCAAAAAGGCAGAAATTTCTTTTATTTTGATACAAAATTGCAGATATTTTTTTTATTTTGGGGCAAAAAGGCAGAAATTTCCCTTCTTTTATGGCAAAAATGCAGAAATTCCACTTATTTTGAGGTAAAAAGGCTAAAATTCCCCTTATTTGGGGGCAAAAAAGCAGAAATTTTCTTTTTTTTTGGGGTAAAATTGCAGAAATTTCACTTATTTCAGGGTAATAAGTCAGAATTTTTCTTTATTTTGGGGCAAAAAGACAAAAATTCCCTTTGTTTTGGGGGAAAATACAGAAATTCCAATTATTTAGAGGCAAAAAAGCAGAAAGTTTCCTTATTTTGAAGCAAAAATGAAGAAATTTCCCTTTTTTATGGCAAAACGGTATGCATTCTTCTTATTTTCGGGCAAAAAGGAAGAAATTCCTCGTATTTTGGAGCAAAATTGCAGAAATTCCCCTAATTGTGGGGCAAAAAGGCAGAAATTACGTATATGATGGGACAAAAAGACAGAAATTCTCCTTATTTTGGGGCAAAACTCCAGAAATTTCACTTATTTCAGAAAAAAAAGCAGAAATTTTCTTATATTGGGGCAAAAAGGCAGAAATTTCTTTTATTTTGGTAAAAAATTGCAGAAATTTTCCTTATTTTGGGGCAAAAATGCAGAAATTCCCCTTATTTTGAGGTAAAAAGGCTGAAATTCTCATTATTTGGGGATAAAAAAACAGAAATTTCCCTAATTTTCAGCCAAAATTGCAGAAATTTCATTTACTTCAGGGTAATAAGTCAGAATTTTTCTTTATTTTGGGGCAAAAAAGACAGAACTTCCCTTTGTTTTGTGGGAAAAAGACAGAAATTCCACTTATTTAGAGGCAAAAATGCAGAAATTCCCTTTATTTTGGAGCAAAAATGAAGAAATTTCCCTTTTTTATGGCAAAAAGGTATGCATTCTTCTTATTTTCAGGCAAAAAGGCAGAAATTCCCTGTATGTTAGAGCAAAATTTCAGAAATTCCCCTAATTGTGGGGCAAAAAGGCAGAAATTTTCTATATGTTGGGGCAAAAAGACAGAAATTCTCCTCATTTTGGGGCAAAACTCAGATATTTCACTTATTTTGGGGCAAAATTGCAGAAATTTCACTTATTTCAGAAAAAAAAGCAGAAATTTTCTTATATTGGGGCAAAAAGCCAGAAATTTCTTTTATTTTGGTACAAAATTGGTGAAATTTTTTTTATTTTGGGACAAAAAGGCAGAAATTTCCCTTATTTTGAGACAAAAATGCAGATATTCCACTTATTTTGAGGTAAAAAGGTTGAAATTCCCCTTATTTTGGGGCAAAAAAGGCAGAAATTTCCCTTATTTTGTGGCAAAATTGCAGAAATTTCACTTATTTCAGGGTAATAAGTCAGAAATTTTCCTTATTTTGGGGCAAAAAAAAAATTCCCTTTGTTTTGGAGGAAAAAGACATAAATTCCACTTATTTAGAGGCAAAAAACAGAAATTCCCCTTATTTTGGAGCAAAATTGCACAATTTCCCCTAATTTTGGTTCAAAAAGGCAGAAATTCCCTATATGTTGGGGCAAAAGACAGAAATTCTCCTTATTTTGGGGCAAATCTCAGAAATTCCACTTATTTTGGGGCAAAATTCCAGAAATTTCATTTATTTTGGGGCAAAATTGCAGAAATTTCACTTATTTTGGGGCAAAATTGCAAAAATTTCACTTATTTTGGGGCAAAATTGCAGTAATTTCACGTATTTCAGGGAAAAAAGGCAGAAATTTTCCTTATGTTGGGGCAAAAAAAGGCATAAATTTAATAATATTTTGTGGCAAAAATGCAGAAATTCCCCTTATTTTGAGGTAAAAAGGCTGAAATTCCCCTTATTTTAGGGCAAAAAGGCAGAAATTTCCCTTATTTTGGGGCAAAATTGCAGAAATTTCACTTACTTCTGTGTAATAAGTCAGAATTTTTCCTTATTGTGGGGCAAAAAAAACAGAAATTCCCTTTGTTTTGGGGGAATAACACAGAAATTCCACTTATTTAAAGGCAAAAAAGCATAAATTCCCTTATTTTGGAGCAAAAATGAAGAAATTTCCCTTTTTTATGGCAAAAAAGTATGCATTCTTCTTATTTTCAGGCAAAAAGGCAGAAATTCCCCATATTTTCGAGCCAAATTGCAGAAATTCCCTTAATTGTGGGGCAAAAAGACAGAAATTCGCTATATGTTGGGACAAAAAGACAGAAATTCTAATTATTTTGGGGCAAAACTCAGAAATTTCACTTATTTTAGGGCAAAATTGCAGAAATTTCACGTATTTCAGAAAAAAAAGCAGAAATTTTCTTATATTGGGGCAAAAAGGCAGAAATTTCTTTTATTTTGGTACAAAATTGCAGAACTTTTCCTTGTTTGAGGCAAAAAGTCAGAAATTCCTAATATTTGGGGGTAAAAATGCAGAAATTCCACTTTTTTGAGGTAAAAAGGCTGAAATTCCCCTTATTTGGGTCAAAAAAGCAGAAATTTCACTTATTTTGGGGCAAAATGCAGAAATTTCACTTATTTAAATAAAAAGCAGTAATTTTCTTATATTGGGGCAAAAAGGCAGAAATTTCTTTTATTTTGATACAAAATTGCAGAAATTTTCCTTATTTTAGGGCAAAAAGGAAGAAATTTCCCTTATTTTAGGGCAAAAATGCAGAAATTCCACTTATTTTTAGGTAAAATGCCTGAAATTCCCCTTATTTGGGTGCAAAAAAGCAGAAAATTTTCTTTTTTTGAGGCAAAATTGCAGAAATTTCCCTTATTTAAGGGTAATAAGTCAGAAATTTTCCTTATTTTGGGGCAAAAAAGACAGAAATTCCCTTTGTTTTGGGGGAAAAAGACAGAAATTCCACTTATTTAGAGGCAAAAAAGCAGAAATTCCCCTTATTTTGGAGCAAAATTGCAGAAATTCCCCAAATTGTGGGTCAAAAAGGCAGAAATTCCTTATATGTTGGGGCAAAAAGACATAAATTCTCCTTATTTTGGGGCAAATCTCAGAAATTCCACTTATTTTGTGGCAAAATTCCAGAAATTTCACTTATTTTCGGGCAAAGTTGCAGAAATTTCACTTATTTGGGGCAAAATTGCAGAAATTTTACTTACTTCAGAGTAATGAGTCAAAAATTTTATTTATTTTGGGGCAAAAAAAAAATTCCCTTTGTTTTTGGGGAAAAAGTCATAAATTCCACTTATTTAGAGGCAAAAAACAGAAATTCCCCTTATTTTGGAGCAAAAATGAAGAAATTTCCCTTTTTTATGGCAAAGAGGTATGCATTCTTCTTATTTTCGGGCAAAAAGACAGAAATTCCCCGAATTTTGAAGCAAAATTGCAGAAATTCCCCTAATTGTGGGGCAAAAAAGCAGAAATTCCTTATATGTTTAGGCAAAAAGACAGAAATTCTCCTTATTTTGGGGAAAAACTCAGAATTCCACTTATTTTGGGGAAAAATTCCAGAAATTTCCCTTATTTTGGGGCAAAATTGAAGAAATTTCACTTAGTTTGAAGCAAAATTGCAGAAATTTTACTTATTTCAGGAAAAAATGCAGAAATTTTCCTTATTTTGGGGCAAAAAGGCAGAAATTCCTAATATTTTGTGGCAAAAATGCAGAAATTCCCCTTATTTTGAGGTAAAAAGGCTGAAATTCCCCTTATTTGGGGGCAAAAATGCAGAAATTTTCCTTATTTTGGGGAAAAATTGCAGAAATTTCACTTATTTCAGGGAAAAAAGGCAGAAATTTTCCTTATTTTGGGGCAAAAAGGCAGAAATTCCTAATATTTTTGAGGCAAAAATGCAGAAATTCCCCTTATTTTGAGGTAAAATGGCTGAAATTCTCCTTATTTGGGGGCAAAAAGGCAGAAATTTCCCTTAACGGGGCAAAATTGCTGAAATTTCACTTACTTCAGGGTAATAAGTCAGAATTTTTTTTTTTATTTTGGGGCAAAAAAGACAGAAATTCTATTTGTTTTGGGAGAAATACACAGAAATTCCACTTATTTAGAGGCAAAAATGCAGAAATTCCCCTTATTTTGGAGCAGAATTGCAGAAATTCTCCTAATTGTGGGTCAAAAAGGCAGAAATTCCCTATATGTTGGGGCAAAAAGACAGAAATTCTCCTTATTTTGGGGCAAATCTAAAAAATTCCACTTATTTTGGGCCAAAATTTCCGAAATTTCAATTATTTTGTGGCAAAATTGCAGAAATTTCACTTATTTTGGCGCAAAATTGCAGAAATTTTACTTATTTTAAGGCAAAATTGCAGAAATTTCACTTATTTCAGGGAAAAAAGGCAGAAATTTTCCTTATTTTGGGGCAAAAAAAGCATTAATTAATAATATTTTGTGGCAAAAATGCAGAAATTCCCCTTATTTTGAGGTAAAAAGGCTGAAATTCCCCTCTTTTTAGGGCAAAAAGGCAGAAATTTTCTTTATTTTGGGGCAAAATTGCAAAAATTTCACTTACTTCTGTGTAATAAGTCAGAATTTTTCCTTATTCTTGGGCAAGAAAGACAGAAATTCCCTTTGTTTTCGGGGAGAAACACAGAAATTCCACTTATTTAGAGGCAAAAAAGCATAAATTCCCCTTATTTTGGAGCAAAAATGAAGAAACTTCCTTTATTTATGGCTAAATGTATGCATTCTTCTTATTTTCTGGCAAAAAGGCAGAAATTCCCCGTATTTTGGAGCAAAATTGCAGAAATTAACGTAATTGTGGGGCAAAAAGGCAAAAATTCGCTATATGTTGGTGCAAAAAGACAGAAATTCTAATTATTTTGAGGCAAAACTCAGAAATTTCACTTATTTTGGGGCAAAATTGCAGAAATTTCACTTATTTCAGAAAAAAAGCAGAAATTTTCTTATATTGGGGCAAAAAGGCAGAAATTTCTTTTATTTTGGTACAAATTGCAGAAATTTTCCTTGTTTGAGGCAAAAAGTAAGAAATTCCTAATATTTGAGTGCAAAAATGAAGAAATTCCACTTATTTTGAGGTAAAAAGGCTGAAATTCCCCTTATATGGGTAAAAAAGCAGAAATTTCCTTTATTTTGGGGCAAAATTGCAGAAATTTCACTTACTTCAGGTTAATAAGTCAGAATTTTTCCTTATTTTGTGGCAAAAAAGAAAGAAATTCCCTTTGTTTTGGGGCAAAAAGACAGAAATTCCAGGTATTTAGAGGCAAAAATCAGAAATTCCTCTTATTTTGGAGAAAAAATGAAGAAATTTCTCTTTTTTATGGCAAAAAGGTATGCATTCTTCTTATTTTCGGGCAAAAAGGCAGAAATTTTCCGTATTTTGGAGCAAAATAGCAGAAATTCCCCTAATTGTGGGGCAAAAAGGCAGAAATTCCCTATATGTTGGGGGAAAAAGACAGAAATTCTCCTTATTTTGGGGCAAAACTCAGAAATTCCACTTACTTTGGGGCAAAATTCCAGAAATTTCCCTTATTTTGGGGCAAATTTGCAGAAATATCACTTATTTTGGGGCAAAATTGCAGAAATTTCACTTATTTCAGGGAAAAAATGCAGAAATTTTCTTATTTTCGGGCAAAAATGCAGAAATTCCTAATATTTTGTGGCAAAAATGCAGAAATTCCTTTTATTTTGAGGGAAAAAGGCTGAAATTCCTCTTATTTGGGGGCAAAAAGGGAGAAATTTCCCTTATTTTAGGGCAAAATTGCAGAAATTTCACTTATTTCAGGGTAATAAGTCAGAATTTTTTTTTATTTTGGGGCAAAAAATACAGAAATTCCCTTTGTTTTGGGGGAAAAAGACAGAAAATCAACTTATTTAGAGGCAAAAAAGCAGAAATTCCCCTTATTTTGGAGCAAAAATGAAGAAATTTCCTTTTTTTATGGCAAAAAGGTATGCATTCTTCTTATTTTCGAGTAAAAAGGCAGAAATTCCGTGTATTTTGGAGCAAAATTGCAGAAATTACCTTAATTGTGTGGCAAAAAGCAGAAATTCCCTATATGTTAGGGCAAATACAGAAATTCTTTTTATTTTAGAGCAAAACTCAGAAATTCCACTTATTTTGGAACAAAATTGCAGAAATTTCTTTTATTTTGGGGCAACATTGCAGAAATTTCACTAATTTTGGGGCAAAATTGCAGAAATTTTACTTATTTCTTAGAAAAAAGGCAGAAACTTTCCTTATTTTGGGGAAAAAAGGCAGAAATTCCTAATATTTTGTGGCAAAAATGCAGAAATTGCCCTTATTTTGAGGTAAAAATGCTGAAATTCCCCTTATTTGTGGGCAAAAATGCAGAAATTTCTCGTTTTGGGGCAAAATTGCAGAAATTTCACTTATTTCACGGTAATAAGTGAGAAATTTTCCATATTTTGGGGCAAAAAAGACAAAAATTCCCTTTGTTTTTTGGGAATAAGACAGAAATTCCACTTATTTAGAGGCAAAAAAGCAGAAATTCCCCTTATTTTGGAGCAAAATTGCAGAAATTCCCCTAATTGTGGGTCAAAAAGGCAGAAATTCCCTATATGTTGGGGCAAAAAGACAGAAATTCTTTTTATTTTGGAGCAAATCTCAGAAATTCCACTTACTTTGGGACAAAATTCCAGAAATTTCACTTATTTTCATGCAAAATTGCAGAAATTTCACTTATTTGGGGCAAAATTGCAGAAATTTCACTTATTTTCCGGCAAAATTGCAGAAATTTCACTTGTTTGGGGCAAAATTGCAGAAATTTTACTTACTTCAGGGTAATAAGTCAGAATTTTTCCTTATTTTGGGGCAAAAAAAAGAAATTCCCTTTGTTTTGGGGGAAAAAGTCAGAAATTCCACTTATTTACAGGCAAAAAAGCAGAAATTCCCCTTATTTTGAGGTAAAAAGGTTGAAATTCCCCTTATTTGGGGGCAAAATGGCAGAAATTTTTCTTATTTTGGGGCAAAATTGCAGAAATTTCACTTATTTCAGGGTAATAAGTCAGAAATTTTCCTTATATTGGGGCAAAAAGACAGAAATTCCCTTTGTTTTGGGGGGAAAAGACAGAAATTCCACTTATTTAGAGGCAAAAAAGCAGAAATTTCCCTTATTTTGGAGCAAAATTACAGATATTCCCCTAATTGTGGGTCAAGGAAGCAGAAATTCCCTATATGTTTGGGCAAAAGGACAGAAATTCTCCTTATTTGGGGCAAATCTCAGAAATTCCACCTATTTTGGGGCAAAATTCCAGAAATTTCCCTTATTTTGGGGCAAAATTGCAGAAATTTGACTTATTTTGGGGCAAAATTGCAGAAATTTCACTTATTTTGGGGCAAAATTGCAGAAATTTCAATTATTTCAGGGAAAAAATGCAGAAATTTTTTTTATTTTGTGGCAAAAATGCAGAAATTGCCCTTATTTTGAGGTAAAAATGCTGAAATTCCCCTTATTTGGGGGCAAAAATGCAGAAATTTCTCTTTTTGGGTCAAAATTGCAGAAATTTCACTTATTTCACAGTAATAAGTCAGAAATTTTCCTTATTTTGGGGCAAAAAAGACAAAAACTTTCTTTGTTTTTGGGGAAAAAGACAGAAATTCCAAAATTTAGAGGCAAAAAAGCAGAAATTCCCCTTATTTTGGAGCAAAATTGCAGAAATTCCCCTAATTGTGTGTCAAAAAGGCAGAAATTCCCTATATGTTGGGGCAAAAAGACAGAAATTCTCATTATTTTGGGGCAAATCTCAGAAATTTAACTTATTTTGTGGCAAAATTCCAGAAATTTCACTTATTTTCAGGCAAAATTGCAGAAATTTCACTTATTTGGGGCAAAATTGCAGAAATTTCACTTACTTCAGGGTAATAAGTCAGAAATTTTCCTTATTTTGGGGCAAAAAAAAGAAATTCCCTTTGTTTTGGGGGAAAAAGTCAGAAATTCCACTTATTTAGAGGCAAAAAAGCAGAAATTCCCCTTATTCTGGAGCAAAAATGAAGAAATTTCCCTTTTTTATGGCAAAAAGGTATGGATTATTCTTATTTTCGGGCAAAAAAGCAGAAATTCCCCTTATTTTGGAGCAAAATTACAGAAATTCCCCTAATTGTGGGTCAAGAAAGCAGAAATTCCCTATATGTTTGGGCAAAAAGACAGAAATTCTCCTTATTTGTGGCAAATCTCAGAAATTCCACTTATTTTGGGGCAAAATTCCAGAAATTTCCCTTATTTTGGGGCAAAATTGCAGAAATTTGTCTTATTTTGGGGCAAAATTGCAGAAATTTCACTTATTTTAGGGCAAAATTGCAGAAATTTCACTTATTTCAGGGAAAAAAATCATAAATTTTCCTTATTTTGGGGCAAAAAGGCAGAAATTCCTAATATTTTGTGGCAAAAATGCAGAAATTCTCTTTATTTTGAGGTAAAAAGGCTGAAATTCCCTTTATTTGTGGGCAAAAAAGCAGAAATTTCCCTTATTTTGGGGCAAAATTGCAGAAATTTCACTTACTTCAGGGTAATAAGTCAGAATTTTTCCTTATTTTGTGGCAAAAAAGACAGATTTTCCCTTTTTTTTGGGGAAAAAAGACAGAAATTCCACTTATTTAGAGGCAAAAAAGCAGAAATTCCTCTTATTTTGGAGAAAAAATGAAGAAATTTCCCTTTTTTATGGCAAAAAGGTATGCATTCTTATTTTCGGGCAAAAAGACAGAAATTCCCCGTATTTTGGAGCAAAATTGCAGAAATTTGACTTATTTTGGGGCAAAATTGCAGAAATTTAACTTATTTCAGGGAAAAAAAGCAGAAATTTTCTTATTTTGGGGCAAAAAGCCAGAAATTCCTAATATTTTGTGGCAAAAATGCAGAAATTCCCCTTATTTTGAGGTAAAAAGGCTGAAATTCTCCTTATTTGGGGTCAAAAAGGCAGAAATTTCCATTATTTTGGGACAAAATTGCAGAAATTTCAATTATTTCAGGCTAACTAGTCAGAAATTTTCCTTATTTTGGGGCAAAAAGACAGGAATTCCCTTTATTTTGGGGGAAAAAGACAGAAATTCCAGTTATTTAGAGGCAAAAAAGCAGAAATTCCCCTTATTTTGGAGCAAAAATGAAAAAATTTCCTTTTTTTATGGCAAAAAGGTATGCATTGTTCTTTTTTTCGGGCAAAAAGGCAGTAATTCCCCATATTTTGGAGCAAAATTGCAGAAATTACCCTAATTGTGGGTCAAAAAGGCAGAAATTCCCAATATGTTGGGGCAAAAAGACAGAAATTCTTCTTATTTTGGGGCAAATCTCAGAAATTCCACTTATTTTGGGGCAAAATTTTAGAAATTTCACTTATTTTGAAGCAAAATTTCAGGAATTAAACTTATTTTGGGGAAAAATTGCAGAAAATTCACGTATTTTGTGGAAAATTGCAGAAATTTCAATTACTTCAGGGTAATAAGTCAGAAATTTTCCTTAATTTGGGGCAAAAAAAAGAAATTCCCTTTGTTTTGGGGGTAAAAGTCAGAAATTCCACTTA
Source organism: Micromys minutus (assembly GCF_963924665.1). Classification (NCBI taxonomy): domain Eukaryota; kingdom Metazoa; phylum Chordata; class Mammalia; order Rodentia; family Muridae; genus Micromys; species Micromys minutus. Next base: position 98,610 of record NW_027667380.1, on the reverse strand, counting down.
TTTAGAGGCAAAAAAGCAGAAATTCCCCTTATTCTGGAGCAAAAATGAAGAAATTACCCTTTTTTATGTCAAAAAGGTATGCATTCTTTTTATTTTCGGGCAAAAAAGCAGAAATTCCCCTTATTTTGGAGCAAAATTACAGAAATTCCCCTAATTGTGGGTCAAGAAAGCAGAAATTCCCTATATGTTTGGGCAAAAAGACAGAAATTCTCCTTATTTGGGGCAAATCTCAGAAATTCCACTTATTTTGGGGCAAAATTCCTGAAATAACCCTTATTTTGGGACAAAATTTCAGAAATTTGACTTATTTTGGGGCAAAATTGCAGAAATTTCACTTATTTTGGGGCAAAATTGCAGAAATTTCAATTATTTCAGGGAAAAAAGGCAGAAATTTTCCTTATTTTGAGGCAAAAAGGCAGAAATTCCTAATATTTTGTGGCAAAAATGCAGAAATTCTCCTTATTTTGAGGTAAAAAGGCTGAAATTCCCCTTATTTGTGGGCAAAAAGGCAGAAATTTCCCTTATTTTGGGGCAAAATTGCAGAAATTTCACTTACTTCAGAGTAATAATTCAGAATTTTTCCTTATTTTGTGGCATAAAAGACAGAATTTCCCTTTGTTTTGGGGAAAAAAGACAGAAATTCCACTTATTTAGAGGCAAAAAAGCAGAAATTCCTCTTATTTTGGAGAAAAAATGAAGAAATTTCCCTTTTTTATGGCAAAAAGATATGCATTCTTCTTATTTTCAGGCAAAAAGACAGAAATTCCCCGTATTTTGGAGCAAAATTGCAGAAATTTGACTTATTTTGGGGCAAAATTGCAGAAATTTCACTTATTTTGGGGCAAAATTGCAGAAATTTCACTTATTTCAGGGAAAAAAGGCCGAAATTTTCCTTATTTTGGGGCAAAAAGGCAGAAATTCCTAATATTTTGTGGCAAAAATGCAGAAATTCTCCTTATTTTGAGGTAAAAAGGCTGAAATTCCACTTATTTCTGGGCAAAAAGGCAGAAATTTCCCTTATTTTGGGGCAAAATTGCAGAAATTTTACTTACTTCAGGGTAATAAGTCAGAATTTTTCCTTATTTTGTGGCAAAAAAGACAGAATTTTCCTTTGTTTTGGGGAAAAAATACAGAAATTCCACTTATTTAGAGGCAAAAAAGCAGAAATTCCTCTTATTTTGTAGAAAAAATGAAGAAATTTCCCTTTTTTATGGCAAAAAGGTATGCATTCTTCTTATTTTCGGGCAAAAATGCAGAAATTCCCCGTATTTTGGAGCAAAATTGCAGAAATTCCCCAAATTGTGGGGCAAAAAGGCAGAAATTCCCTATATGTTGGGGCAAAAAGACAGAAATTCTCCTTATTTTGGGGCAAAACTCAGAAATTCTACTTACTTTGAGGCAAAATTCCAGAAATTTCCCTTATTTTGGGGCAAAATTGTAGAAATATCACTTATTTTAGGGCAAAATTGCAGAAATTTCACTTATTTCAGGGAAATAAAGCAGAAATTTTCTTATTTTGGGGCAAAAAGTCAGAAATTTCTAATATTTTGTGGCAAAAATGCAGAAATTCCCCTTATTTTGAGGTAAAAAGGCTGAAATTCCCCTTATTTTAGAGAAAAAATGAAGAAATTTCCCTTTTTTATGGCAAAAAGGTATTCATTCTTCTTATTTTCGGGCAAAAAGGCAGAAATTCCCCGTATTTTGGAGCAAAATTGCAGAAATTCCCCTAATTGTGGGGCAAAAAGGCAGAAATTCCCTATATGTTGGGGCAAAAAGACAGAAATTCTCCTTATTTTGGGGCAAAACTCAGAAATTCCACTTATTTTGGGGCAAAATTGCAGAAATATCACTTATTTTGGGGCAAAATTGCAGAAATTTCACATATTTGGGGGCAAAATTGCAGAAATTTCACTTATTTCAGGGAAAAAAGGCAGAGATTTTCCTTATTATGGGACAAAAAGGCAGAAATTCCTAATATTTTGTGGCAAAAATGCAGAAATTCCCCTTATTTTGAGGGAAAATGGCTGAAATTCTGCTTATTTGGTAGCCAAAAGGCAGAAATTTCCCTTATTTTGAGGCAAAATTCCAGAAATTTCACTTATTTCAGGGTAACTCGTAAGAACTTTTCCTTATTTTGGGGTAAAAAGACAGGAATTCCATTTTTTGGGGGGAAAAAGACAGAAATTCCAGTTATTTAGAGGCATAAAAGCAGAAATTCCCCTTATTTTGGAGCAAAAATGAAGAAATTTCCTTTTTTTATGGCAAAAAGCTATGCATTCTTCTTATTTTTGGGCAAAAAGGCAGAAATTCCCCGTATTTTGGAACAAAATTGAAGAAATTCCCCTAATTGTGGGGCAAAAAGGCAGAAATTCCCTATATGTTAGGGCAAAAAACAGAAATTCTCCTTATTTTGGTGCAAAACTCAAAATTCCACTTCTTTTGGGGCAAAATTCCAGAAATTTCCATTATTTAGGGGCAAATTTGCAGAAATTTCACTTATTTTGGGGCAAAATTGCAGAAATTTGACTTATTTTGGGGCGAAATTGCAGAAATTTCACTTATTTTGGAGCAAAATTGCAGAAATTTAACTTATTTCAGGGAAAAAATGCAGAAATTTTCCTTATTTTGGGGCAAAAAGGCAGAAATTCCTAATATTTTGTGGCAAAAATGCAGAAATTCTCCTTATTTTGAGGTAAAAAGGCTGAAATTCCCCTTAATTGTGGGCAAAAAGGCAGAAATTTCCCTTATTTTGGGGCAAAATTGCAGAAATTTCACTTACTTCAGGGTAATAAGTCAGAATTATTCCTTATTTTGTGGCAAAAAAGACAGAATTTCCCTTTGTCTTGGGGAAAAAAAACAGAAATTCCACTTACTTAGAGGCAAAAAAGCAGAAATTCCTCTTATTTTGGAGAAAAAATGAAGAAATTTCCCTTTTTTATGGCAAAAAGGTATGCATTCTTCTTATTTTCGGGCAAAAAGACAGAAATTCCCCGTATTTTGGAGCAAAATTGCAGAAATTTGACTTATTTTGGGGCAAAATTGCAGAAATTTCACTTATTTTGGGGCAAAATTGCAGAAATTTCACTTATTTCAGGGAAAAAAGGCAGAAATTTTCCTTATTTTGGGGCAAAAAGGCAGAAATTTCTAATATTTTGTGGCAAAAATGCAGAAATTCTCCTTATTTTGAGGTAAAAAGGCTGAAATTCCCCTTATTTGTGGGCAAAAAGGCAGAAATTTCCCTTATTTTGGGGCAAAATTGCAGAAATTTCACTTACTTCAGGGTAATAAGTCAGAATTTTTTCTTATTTTGTGGCAAAAAAGACAGAATTTCCCTTTGTTTTGGGGAAAAAAGACAGAAATTCCACTTATTTAGAGGCAAAAAAGCAGAAATTCCTCTTATTTTGGAGAAAAAAATGAAGAAATTTCCCTTTTTTATGGCAAAAAGTTATGCATTCTTCTTATTTTCGGGCGAAAATGCAGAAATTCCTCGTATTTTGGAGCAAAATTGCAGAAATTCCCCAAATTGTGGGGCAAAAAGGCAGAAATTCCCTATATGTTAGGGCAAAAAAGAGAAATTCTTTTTATTTTGGTGCAAAACTCAGAAATTCCACTTATTTTGGGGCAAAATTGCAGAAATTTCACTTATTTTGGGGCAAAATTGCAGAAATTTCACTTATTTCAGGGAAAAAAAGCAGAAATTTTCTTATTTTGGGGCAAAAAGGCAGAAATTCCTAATATTTTGTGGCAAAAATGCAGAAATTCCCCTTATTTTGAGGTAAAAAGGCTGAAATTCTCCTTATTTGGGGGCAAAAAGGCAGAAATTTCCCTTATTTTGGGGAAAAATTGCAGAAATTTCACTTATTTCAGGGTAACTGGTCAGAAATTTTCATTATTTTGGGGCAAAACGACAGGAATTCCCTTTATTTTGGGGGAAAAAGACAGAAATTCCTGTTATTTAGAGGCAAAAAAGCAGAAATTCCCCTTATTTTGGAGCAAAAATGAAAAAATTTCCTTTTTTTATGGCAAAAAGGTATGCATTGTTCTTTTTTTCGGGCAAAAAGGCAGTAATTCCCCATATTTTGGAGCAAAATTGCAGAAATTACCCTAATTGTGGGTCAAAAAGGCAGAAATTCCCAATATGTTGGGGCAAAAAGACAGAAATTCTTCTTATTTTGGGGCAAATCTCAGAAATTCCACTTATTTTGGGGCAAAATTTTAGAAATTTCACTTATTTTGAAGCAAATTTTAGGAATTAAACTTATTTTGGGGCAAAATTTCAGAAATTTCACGTATTTTGGGGCAAAATTGCAGAAATTTCACTTATTTCAGGGAAAAAAGGCAGAAATTTTGCTTATTTTGGGGCAAAAATGCGGAAATTCCTAATATTTTGTGGCAAAAAGGCGGAAATTCCCCTTATTTTGAGGTAAAAAGGCTGAAATTCCCTTTATTTGGAGGCAAAAAGGCAGAAATTTCTTTTATTTTGGGTCAAAATTGCAGAAATTTCACTTACTTCAGGGTAATAAGTCAGAATTTTTCCTTATTTTGGGGCAAAAAACACAGAAATTCCCTTTGTTTTGGGGGAAAAAGACAGAAATTCCACTTATTTAGAGGCAAAAAAGCAGAAATTCCCCTTATTTTAGAGAAAAAAAGGAAGAAATTTCCCTTTTTTATGGCAAAAAGGTATTCATTCTTCTTATTTTCGGGCAAAAAGGCAGAAATTCCCCGTATTTTGGAGCAAAATTGCAGAAATTCCCCTAATTGTGGGGCAAAAAGGCAGAAATTCCCTATATGTTGGGGCAAAAAGACAGAAATTCTCCTTATTTTGGGGCAAAACTCAGAAATTCCACTTATTTTGGGGCAAAATTCCAGAAATTTCCCTTATTTTTGGGCAAAATTGCAGAAATATCAATTATTTTGGGGCAAAATTGCAGAAATTTCACTTATTTCAGGGTAAAAAGGCAGAGATTTTCCTTATTATGGGGCAAAAAGGCAGAAATTCCTAATATTTTGTGGCAAAAATGCAGAAATTCCCCTTATTTTGAGGTAAAATGGCTGAAATTCTGCTTATTTGGTGGCCAAAAGGCAGAAATTTCCCTTATTTTGGGGCAAAATTGCAGAAATTTCACTTATTTCAGGGTAACTGGTAAGAACTTTTCCTTATTTTGGGGTAAAAAGACAGGAATTCTTTTTGTTTTGGGGGAAAAAGACAGAAATTCCAGTTATTTAGAGGCAAAAAAGCAGAAATTCCCCTTATTTTGGAGCAAAAATGAATAAATTTCCTTTTTTTATGGCAAAAAGTTATGCATTCTTCTTATTTTCGAGCAAAAAGGAAGTAATTCCCGGTATTTTGGAGCAAAATTGCAGAAATTCCCCTAATTGTGGGGCAAAAAAAGCAGAAATTCCATATATGTTAGGTCAAAAAGACAGAAATTCTCCTTATTTTGGGGCAAAACTCAGAAATTCCAATTATTTTGGGGCAAAATTCCAGAAATTCCCCTTATTTTGGGGCAAAATTGCAGAAATTCTTTAATTGTCGGTCAAAAAAGCAGAAATTCCCTATATGTTGGGGCAAAAAGAAAGAAATTCTCCTTATTTTGGGGCATATCTCAGAAATTCCACTATTTTTGGATCAAAATTTTAGAAATTTCACTTATTTTGGGGCAAAATTGCAGAAATTTCACTTAATTTTGGCAAAATTGCAGAAATTTCACTTATTTCAAGGAAAAAGGCAGAAATTTTCCTTATTTTGGGGCAAAAGGGCAGAAATTCCTAATATTTTGTGGCAAAAATTCAGAAATTCCCCTTATTTTGAGTAAAAAGGCTGAAATTCCCCTTATTTGGGAGCAAAAAGGCAGAAATTTCCCTTATTTTGGGGCAAAATTGCAGAAATTTCACTTACTTCAGGGTATTAAGTCTTAAATTTTACTCATTTTGGGCAAAAAAGACAGAAATTCCTTTTGTTTTGGGCGAAAAAGACAGAAATTCCACTTATTTAGAGGCAAAAAAGCAGAAATTCCACTTATTTTGGAGCAAAAATGAAGAAATTTCCCTTTTTTATGGCATAAAGGTATGCATTCTTCTTATTTTCGGACGAAAAAGCAGAAATTCCTCTTATTTTGGATCAAAATTGCAGAAATTCCCCTAATTGTGGGGCAAAAAGGCAGAAATTCCCTATATGTTGTGGCAAAAAGACAGAAATTCTTCTTATTTTGGGGCAAAACTCAGAAATTCCACTTATTTTGGGGCAAAATTCCAGAAATTTCACTTTTTTTGGGGCAAATTTGCAGAAATATCACTTATTTTGGAACAAAATTGCAGAAATTTCACTAATTTCAGGGAAAAAAAGCAGAAATTTTCTTATTTTGGGGCAAAAAGGCAGAAATTCCTAATATTTTGTGGCAAAAATGCAGAAATTTCCCTTATTTTGAGGGAAAAAGGCTGAAATTCCCCTTATTTGGGGGGAAAAGGCAGAAATTTCCCTTATTTTGAAGCAAAATTGCAGAAATTTCACTTATTTCAGGGTAATAAGTCAGAAATTTTTTTTTTATTTTGGGGCAAAAAAGACAGAAATTCCCTTTGTTGTGGGGGAAAAAGACAGAAATTCCACTTATTTAGAGGCATAAAAGCAGAAATTCCCCTTATTTTGGAGCAAAAATGAAGAAATTTCCTTTTTTTATGGCAAAAAGATATGCATTCTTCTTATTTTTGGGCAAAAAGGCAGAAATCCCCCGTATTTTGGAACAAAATTGCAGAAATTCCCCTAATTGTGGGGCAAAAAGACAGAAATTTCCTATATGTTAGGGCAAAAAACAGAAATTCTCCTTATTTTGGTGCAAAACTCAAAATTCCACTTATTTTGGGGCAAAATTCCAGAAATTTCCATTATTTTGGGGCAAAATTGCAGAAATTTCACTTATTTTGGGGCAAAATTGCAGAAATTTCACTTATTTCAGGGAAAAAAAGCAGAAATTTTCTTATTTTGGGGCAAAAATGCAGAAATTCCTAATATTTTGTTGCAAAAATGCAGAATTTCCCCTTATTTTGAGGTAAAAAGGCTGAAATTCCCCTTATTTGGAGGCAAAAAGGCAGAAATTTCCCTTATTTTGGGGCAAAATTGCAGAAATTTCACTTATTTCAGGGTAATAAGTCAGAAATTTTTTTTATTTTTGAGGCAAAATTGCAGAAATTTCACTTATTTCAGAAAAAAAAGCAGAAATTTTCTTATTTTGGGGCAAAAATGCAGAAATTCCTAATATTTTGTGGCAAAAATGCAGAAATTCCCCTTATTTTGTGGTAAAAAGGCTGAAATTCCCCTTATTTGGAGGCAAAAAGGCAGAAATTCCCCGTATTTTGGAACCAAATTGCAGAAATTCCCCTAATTTGGGGCAAAAAGGTAGAAATTCCCTATATGTTAGGGCAAAAAAGAGAAAATCTTTTTATTTTGGTGCAAAACTCAGAAATTCCACTTCTTTTGGGGCAAAATTCCAGAAATTTCACTTATTTTGGGGCAAAATTGCAGAAATTTCACTTATTTCAGGGAAAAAAGGCAGAAATTTTCTTATTTTGGGGCAAAAAGGCAGAAATTCCTAATATTTTGTTGCAAAAATGCAGAAATTTCCCGTATTTTGAGTTAAAAAGGCTGAAATTCTCCTTATTTGGAAGCAAAAAGGCAGAAATTTTTTCTAATTTGGGGCAAAATTGCAGAAATTTTACTTATTTCAGGGTAACTGTTCAGAAATTTTCCTTATTTTGGGGCAAAAAGACAGGACTTCCTTTTGTTGTGGGGGAAAAAGTCAGATATTCCACTTATTTAGAGGCAAAAAAGCAAAAATTCCCCTTATTTTAGAGAAAAAATGAAAAAATTTGCCTTTTTTATGGCAAAAAGGTATGCATTCTTTTTAGTTTGTGGCAAAAAGGCAGAAATTCCCTGTATTTTGATGTAAAAAGGCTGAAATTCCCCTTATTTGGAGGCAAACATGCAGAAATTTCCCTTATTTTGGGGCAAAATTGCAGAAATTTCACTTACTTCAGGGTAATAAGTCAGAATTTTTCCTTATTTTGGGGCAAAAAAGACAGAAATTCCCTTTGTTTTGGGGGAAAAAGACAGAAATTCCACTTATTTAGAGGCAAAAAAGCAAAAATTCCCCTTATTTTATAGAAAAAATGAAGAAATTTGCCTTTTTTATGGCAAAAAGGTATGCATTCTTCTTATTTTGGAACAAAAAGGCAGAAATTCCCTGTATTTTGGAGCAAAATTGCAGAAATTTTCCTAATTGTGGGGCAAAAAGGCAGAAATTCCGTATATGTTGGGGCAAAAAGACAGAAATTCTCTTTATTTTGGGGCAAAACTCAGAAATTCCACTTATTTTGGGGCAAAATTCCAGAAATTTCCCTTATTTTGGGGCAAAATTGCAGAAATATCACTTATTTTGGGGCAAAATTGCAGAAATTTCACATATTTTGTGGCAAAATTGCAGAAATTTCACTTATTTCAGGGAAAAAAGGCAGAGATTTTCCTTATTATGGGGCAAAAAGGCAGAAATTCCTAATATTTTGTGGCAAAAATGCAGAAATTCCCCTTATTTTGAGGTAAAATGGCTGAAATTCTGCTTATTTGGTGGCCAAAAGGCAGAAATTTCCCTTATTTTGGGGCAAAATTGCAGAAATTTCACTTATTTCAGGGTAACTGGTAAGAACTTTTCCTTATTTTGGGGTAAAAAGACAGGAATTCCCTTTGTTTTGGGGGAAAAAGACAGAAATTCCAGTTATTTTGAGGCAAAAAAGCAGAAATTCCCCTTATTTTGGAGCAAAAATAAAGAAATTTCCTTTTTTTATGGCAAAAAGGTATGCATTCTTCTTATTTTCGGGCAAAAAGGCAGTAATTCCTGGTATTTTTGAGCAAAATTGCAGAAATTCTCCTAATTGTAGGGCAAAAAAAAGCAGAAATTCCATATATGTTAGGGCAAAAAGACAGAAATTCTCCTTATTTTGGGGCAAAGCTCAGAAATTCCAATTATTTTGGGGCAAAATTCCAGAAATTTCCCTTATTTTGGGGCAAAATTGCAGAAATTTCACTTATTTTGGGGCAAAATTGCAAAAATTCTTTAATTGTCGGTCAAAAAATCAGAAATTCCCTATATGTTGGGGCAAAAAGACAGAAATTCTCCTTATTTAGGGGCATATCTCAGAAATTCCACACTTTTGGGGGCAAAATTCCAGAAATTTCACTTATTTTGGGGCAAAATTGCAGAAATTTCACTTATTTTGGGAAAAATTGCAGAAATTTCACTTATTTCAGGGAAAAAGGCAGAAATTTTCCTTATTTTGGGGCAAAAAGGCAGAAATTCCTAATATTTTGTGTCAAAAATGCAGAAATTCTCCTTATTTTGAGGTAAAAATGCTGAAATTCCCCTTATTTGCGAGCAAAAAGGCAGAAATTTCCCTTATTTTGGGGCAAAATTGCAGAAATTTCACTTACTTCAGGGTAATAAGTCTGAAATTTTCCTCATTTTGGGCAAAAAGGAAAGAAATTCCTTTTGTTTTGGGCGAAAAAGACAGAAATTCCACTTATTTAGAGGCAAAAAAGCAGAAATTCCACTTATTTTGGAGTAAAAATGAAGAAATTTACCTTTTTTATGGCAAAAAGTTATGCATTCTTCTTATTTTCGGGCAAAAAAGCAGAAGTTCCCCGTATTTTGGAGCAAAATTGCAGAAATTCCCCTAATTGTGGGGCAAAAAGGCAGAAATTCCCTATATGTTAGGGCAAAAAGACAGAAATTCTCCTTATTTTGGGGCAAAACTCAGAAATTCCACTTATTTTGGGGCAAAATTCAAGAAATTTCACTTCTTTTGGGGCAAAATTGCAGAAATATCACTTATTTTGGGACAAAATTGCAGAAATTTCACTTATTTCAGGGAAAAAAAGCAGAAATTTTCTTATTTTGGGGCAAAATGCAGAAATTCCTAATATTTTGTGGCAAAAATGCAGAAATTTCCCTTATTTTGAGGGAAAAAGGCTGAAATTCTTCTTATTTGGGGGCAAAAAGGCAGAAATTTCCCTTATTTTGAAGCAAAATTGCAGAAATTTCACTTATTTTAGGGTAATAAGTCAGAAATTTTTTTTTTATTTTAGGGCAAAAAAGACAGAAATTCCCTTTGTTGTGAGGGAAAAAGACAGAAATTCCACTTATTTAGAGGCAAAAAAGCAGAAATTTCCCTTATTTTGGAGCAAAAATGAAGAAATTTCCTTTTTTTATGGCAAAAAGGTATGCATTCTTCTTATTTTCAGGCAAAAAAGCAGAAATTCCCCGTGTTTTGGAGCAAAATTGCAGAAATTCCCCTAATTGTGGGGCAAAAGGGCAGAAATTCCCTTTATGTTGGGGCAAAAAGACAGAAATTCTCTTTATTTTGGGGCAAAACGCAGAAATTTCACTTATTTTGGGGCAAAATTCCAGAAATTTCCATTATTTTGGGGCAAAATTGCAGAAATTTAACTTATTTTGGGGCATAACTGCAGAAATTTAACTTATTTCAGGGAAAAAAAGCAGAAATTTTCTTATTTTGGGGCAAAAATGCAGAAATTCCTAATATTTTGTGTCAAAAATGGAGAAATTTCCCTTATTTTGAGGTAAAAAGGCTGAAATTCCCCTTATTTGGAGGCAAAAAGGCAGAAATTTCCCTAATTTTGGGGCAAAATTGCAGAAATTTTACTTATTTCAAGGTAATAAGTCATAAATTTTATTTATTTTGGGGCAAAATTGCAGAAATTTCACTTATATCAGGGAAAAATAGCTGAAATATTCTTATTTTGGGGCAAAAATGCATGAATTCCTATTATTTTGTGGCAAAAATGCAGAAATTCCCCTTATTTTGAGGTAAAAAGGCTGAAATTCCCCTTATTTGGAGGCAAAAAGGCAGAAATTCCCCGTATTTTGGAACAAAATTGCAGAAATTCCCCTAATTGTGGGGTAAAAAGGCAGAAATTCCCTATATGTTAGGGCAAAAAAGAGAAATTCTCCTTATTTTGGTGCAAAACTCAGAAATTCCACTTATTTTGGGGCAAAATTCCAAAAATTTCAATTATTTTGGGCCAAAATTGCAGAAATTTCACTTATTTTGGGGCATAACTGCAGAAATTTAACTTATTTCAGGGAAAAAAAGCAGAAATTTTCTTATTTTGGGGCAAAAATGCAGAAATTCCTAATATTTTGTGGCAAAAATGGAGAAATTCCCCTTATTTTGAGGTAAAAAGGCTGAAATTCCCCTTATTTGGAGGCAAAAAGGCAGAAATTTCCCTAATTTTGGGGCAAAATTGCAGAAATTTTACTTATTTCAAGGTAATAAGTCAGAAATTTTATTTATTTTGGGGCAAAATTGCAGAAATTTCACTTATATCAGGGAAAAATAGCTGAAATATTCTTATTTTGGGGCAAAAATGCATGAATTCCTATTATTTTGTGGCAAAAATGCAGAAATTCCCCTTATTTTGAGGTAAAAAGGCTGAAATTCCCCTTATTTGGAGGCAAAAAGGCAGAAATTCCCCGTATTTTGGAACAAAATTGCAGAAATTCCCCTAATTGTGGGGTAAAAAGGCAGAAATTCCCTATATGTTAGGGCAAAAAAGAGAAATTCTCCTTATTTTGGTGCAAAACTCAGAAATTCCACTTATTTTGGGGCAAAATTCCAAAAATTTCAATTATTTTGGGCCAAAATTGCAGAAATTTCTCTTATTTCAGGGAAAAAAGGCAGAAATTTTCCTTATTATGGGGCAAAAAGGCAGAAATTCCTAATATTTTGTGGAAAAAATGCAGAAATTCCCCTTATTTTGAGGTAAAAAGGCAGAAATTTCCCTTATTTTGGGGAAAAATTTCAGAAATTTCACTTATTTCAGGGTAACTGGTCAGAAATTTTCTTTATTTTGGGGCAAAAAGACAGGAATTCCCTTTGTTTTGGGGGAAAAAGACAGAAATTCCACTTATTTAGAGGCAAAAAAGCAGAAATTCCCCTTATTTTGGAGCAAAATTGCAGAAATTATCCTAATTGTGGGTCAAAAAGGCCAAAATTCCCTATATGTTGGGGCAAAAAGAAAGAAATTCTTTTTATTTTGGGGGAAATCTCAGAAATTCCACTTATTTTGGGGCAAAATTTCAGAAATTTCACTTATTTTGAGGCAAAATTTCAGAAATTTCTTTTATTTTAGAGCAAAATTGCAGAAATTTCACGTATTTTGGGGCAAAATTGCAGAAATTTCACTTATTTCAGGGAAAAAGGTTGAAATTTTCCTTATTTTGGGGCAAAAAGGCAGAAATTCCTAATATTTTGTAGCAAAAATGCAGAAATTTCCCTTATTTTGTGGTAAAAACCTGAAATTCCCCTTATTTGGGGGCAAAAAGGCAGAAATTTCCCTTATTTTGGGGCAAAATTGCAGAAATTTCACTTACTTCAGGGTAATAAGTCTGAAATTTTCCTTATTTTGGGGCAAAAAAGACAGAAATTCCCTTTGTTTTGGGCGAAAAAGACAGAAATTCCACTTATTTAGAGGCAAAAAAGCAGAAATTCCACTTATTTTGGAGCAGAAATGAAGAAATTTCCCTTTTTTATGGCAAAAAGGTATGCATTCTTCTTATTTTCGGGCAAAAAAGCAGAAATTCCCCGTGTTTTGGAGCAAAATTGCAGAAATTCCCCTAATTGTGGGGCAAAAGGGCAGAAATTCCCTTTATGTTGGGGCAAAAAGACAGAAATTCTCTTTATTTTGGGGCAAAACGCAGAAATTTCACTTATTTTGGGGCAAAATTCCAGAAATTTCCATTATTTTGGGGCAAAATTGCAGAAATTTGACTTATTTTGGGGCAAAATTGCAGAAATTTAACTTATTTCAGGGAAAAAAAGCAGAAATTTTCTTATTTTGGGGCAAAAATGCCGAAATTTCTAATATTTTGTGGCAAAAATGCAGAAATTCCCCTTATTTTGAGGTTAAAAGGCTGAAATTCCCCTTATTTGGAGGCAAAAAGGCAGAAATTTCCCTAATTTTGGGGCAAAATTGCAGAAATTTCACTTATTTCAGGGTAATAAGTCAGAAATTTTATTTATTTTGCGGCAAAATTGCAGAAATTTCACTTATATCAGGGAAAAATAGCTGAAATATTCTTATTTTGGGGCAAAAATGCATAAATTCCTATTATTTTGTGGCAAAAATGCAAAAATTCCCCTTATTTTGAGGTAAAAAGGCTGAAATTCCCCTTATTTGGAGGCAAAAAGGCAGAAATTCCCCGTATTTTGGAACAAAATTGCAGAAATTCCCCTAATTGTGGGGTAAAAAGGCAGAAATTCCTTATATGTTAGGGCAAAAAAGAGAAATTCTCCTTATTTTGGTGCAAAACTCAGAAATTCCACTTATTTTGGGGCAAAATTCCAAAAATTTCAATTATTTTGGGCCAAAATTGCAGAAATTTCTCTTATTTCAGGGAAAAAAGGCAGAAATTTTCCTTATTATGGGGCAAAAAGGCAGAAATTCCTAATATTTTGTGGAAAAAATGAAGAAATTCCCCTTATTTTGAGGTAAAAAGGCAGAAATTTCCCTTATTTTGGGGAAAAATTTCAGAAATTTCACTTATTTCAGGGTAACTCGTCAGAAATTTTCTTTATTTTGGGGCAAAAAGACAGGAATTCTTTTTGTTTTGGGGGAAAAAGACAGAAATTCCACTTATTTAGAGGCAAAAAAGCAGAAATTCCCCTTATTTTGGAGCAAAATTGCAGAAATTATCCTAATTGTGGGTCAAAAAGGCCGAAATTCCCTATATGTTGGGGCAAAAAGAAAGAAATTCTTTTTATTTTGGGGGAAATCTCAGAAATTCCACTTATTTTGGGGCAAAATTTCAGAAATTTCACTTATTTTGAGGCAAAATTTCAGAAATTTCTTTTATTTTAGAGCAAAATTGCAGAAATTTCACGTATTTTGGGGCAAAATTGCAGAAATTTCACTTATTTCAGGGAAAAAGGTTGAAATTTTCCTTATTTTGGGGCAAAAAGGCAGAAATTCCTAATATTTTGTAGCAAAAATGCAGAAATTTCCCTTATTTTGTGGTAAAAACCTGAAATTCCCCTTATTTGGGGGCAAAAAGGCAGAAATTTCCCTTATTTTGGGGCAAAATTGCAGAAATTTCACTTACTTCAGGGTAATAAGTCTGAAATTTTCCTTATTTTGGGGCAAAAAAGACAGAAATTCCCTTTGTTTTGGGCGAAAAAGACAGAAATTCCACTTATTTAGAGGCAAAAAAGCAGAAATTCCACTTATTTTGGAGCAGAAATGAAGAAATTTCCCTTTTTTATGGCAAAAAGGTATGCATTCTTCTTATTTTCGGGCAAAAAAGCAGAAATTCCCCGTGTTTTGGAGCAAAATTGCAGAAATTCCCCTAATTGTGGGGCAAAAGGGCAGAAATTCCCTTTATGTTGGGGCAAAAAGACAGAAATTCTCTTTATTTTGGGGCAAAACGCAGAAATTTCACTTATTTTGGGGCAAAATTCCAGAAATTTCCATTATTTTGGGGCAAAATTGCAGAAATTTGACTTATTTTGGGGCAAAATTGCAGAAATTTAACTTATTTCAGGGAAAAAAAGCAGAAATTTTCTTATTTTGGGGCAAAAATGCCGAAATTTCTAATATTTTGTGGCAAAAATGCAGAAATTCCCCTTATTTTGAGGTTAAAAGGCTGAAATTCCCCTTATTTGGAGGCAAAAAGGCAGAAATTTCCCTAATTTTGGGGCAAAATTGCAGAAATTTCACTTATTTCAGGGTAATAAGTCAGAAATTTTATTTATTTTGCGGCAAAATTGCAGAAATTTCACTTATATCAGGGAAAAATAGCTGAAATATTCTTATTTTGGGGCAAAAATGCATAAATTCCTATTATTTTGTGGCAAAAATGCAAAAATTCCCCTTATTTTGAGGTAAAAAGGCTGAAATTCCCCTTATTTGGAGGCAAAAAGGCAGAAATTCCCCGTATTTTGGAACAAAATTGCAGAAATTCCCCTAATTGTGGGGTAAAAAGGCAGAAATTCCTTATATGTTAGGGCAAAAAAGAGAAATTCTCCTTATTTTGGTGCAAAACTCAGAAATTCCACTTATTTTGGGGCAAAATTCCAAAAATTTCAATTATTTTGGGCCAAAATTGCAGAAATTTCTCTTATTTCAGAGAAAAAAGGCAGAAATTTTCTTATTTTGGGGCAAAAAGGCAGAAATTCCTAATATTTTGTGGATAAAATGCAGAAATTCCCCTTATTTTGAGGTAAAAAGGCAGAAATTTCCCTTATTTTGGGGAAAAATTTCAGAAATTTCACTTATTTCAGGGTAACTCGTCAGAAATTTTCTTTATTTTGGGGCAAAAAGACAGGAATTCTTTTTGTTTTGGGGGAAAAAGACAGAAATTCCACTTATTTAGAGGCAAAAAAGCAGAAATTCCCCTTATTTTGGAGCAAAATTGCAGAAATTATCCTAATTGTGGGTCAAAAAGGCCGAAATTCCCTATATGTTGGGGCAAAAAGAAAGAAATTCTTTTTATTTTGGGGGAAATCTCAGAAATTCCACTTATTTTGGGGCAAAATTTCAGAAATTTCACTTATTTTGAGGCAAAATTTCAGAAATTTCTTTTATTTTAGAGCAAAATTGCAGAAATTTCACGTATTTTGGGGCAAAATTGCAGAAATTTCACTTATTTCAGGGAAAAAGGTTGAAATTTTCCTTATTTTGGGGCAAAAAGGCAGAAATTCCTAATATTTTGTAGCAAAAATGCAGAAATTTCCCTTATTTTGTGGTAAAAACCTGAAATTCCCCTTATTTGGGGGCAAAAAGGCAGAAATTTCCCTTATTTTGGGGCAAAATTGCAGAAATTTCACTTACTTCAGGGTAATAAGTCTGAAATTTTCCTTATTTTGGGGCAAAAAAGACAGAAATTCCCTTTGTTTTGGGCGAAAAAGACAGAAATTCCACTTATTTAGAGGCAAAAAAGCAGAAATTCCACTTATTTTGGAGCAGAAATGAAGAAATTTCCCTTTTTTATGGCAAAAAGGTATGCATTCTTCTTATTTTCGGGCAAAAAAGCAGAAATTCCCCGTGTTTTGGAGCAAAATTGCAGAAATTCCCCTAATTGTGGGGCAAAAGGGCAGAAATTCCCTTTATGTTGGGGCAAAAAGACAGAAATTCTCTTTATTTTGGGGCAAAACGCAGAAATTTCACTTATTTTGGGGCAAAATTCCAGAAATTTCCATTATTTTGGGGCAAAATTGCAGAAATTTGACTTATTTTGGGGCAAAATTGCAGAAATTTAACTTATTTCAGGGAAAAAAAGCAGAAATTTTCTTATTTTGGGGCAAAAATGCCGAAATTTCTAATATTTTGTGGCAAAAATGCAGAAATTCCCCTTATTTTGAGGTTAAAAGGCTGAAATTCCCCTTATTTGGAGGCAAAAAGGCAGAAATTTCCCTAATTTTGGGGCAAAATTGCAGAAATTTCACTTATTTCAGGGTAATAAGTCAGAAATTTTATTTATTTTGCGGCAAAATTGCAGAAATTTCACTTATATCAGGGAAAAATAGCTGAAATATTCTTATTTTGGGGCAAAAATGCATAAATTCCTATTATTTTGTGGCAAAAATGCAAAAATTCCCCTTATTTTGAGGTAAAAAGGCTGAAATTCCCCTTATTTGGAGGCAAAAAGGCAGAAATTCCCCGTATTTTGGAACAAAATTGCAGAAATTCCCCTAATTGTGGGGTAAAAAGGCAGAAATTCCTTATATGTTAGGGCAAAAAAGAGAAATTCTCCTTATTTTGGTGCAAAACTCAGAAATTCCACTTATTTTGGGGCAAAATTCCAAAAATTTCAATTATTTTGGGCCAAAATTGCAGAAATTTCTCTTATTTCAGGGAAAAAAGGCAGAAATTTTCCTTATTATGGGGCAAAAAGGCAGAAATTCCTAATATTTTGTGGAAAAAATGAAGAAATTCCCCTTATTTTGAGGTAAAAAGGCAGAAATTTCCCTTATTTTGGGGAAAAATTTCAGAAATTTCACTTATTTCAGGGTAACTGGTCAGAAATTTTCTTTATTTTGGGGCAAAAAGACAGGAATTCTTTTTGTTTTGGGGGAAAAAGACAGAAATTCCACTTATTTAGAGGCAAAAATGCAGAAATTCCCCTTATTTTGGAGCAAAATTGCAGAAATTATCCTAATTGTGGGTCAAAAAGGCCGAAATTCCCTATATGTTGGGGCAAAAAGAAAGAAATTCTTTTTATTTTGGGGGAAATCTCAGAAATTCCACTTATTTTGGGGCAAAATTTCAGAAATTTCACTTATTTTGAGGCAAAATTTCAGAAATTTCTTTTATTTTAGAGCAAAATTGCAGAAATTTCACGTATTTTGGGGCAAAATTGCAGAAATTTCACTTATTTCAGGGAAAAAGGTTGAAATTTTCCTTATTTTGGGGCAAAAAGGCAGAAATTCCTAATATTTTGTAGCAAAAATGCAGAAATTTCCCTTATTTTGTGGTAAAAACCTGAAATTCCCCTTATTTGGGGGCAAAAAGGCAGAAATTTCCCTTATTTTGGGGCAAAATTGCAGAAATTTCACTTACTTCAGGGTAATAAGTCTGAAATTTTCCTTATTTTGGGGCAAAAAAGACAGAAATTCCCTTTGTTTTGGGCGAAAAAGACAGAAATTCCACTTATTTAGAGGCAAAAAAGCAGAAATTCCACTTATTTTGGAGCAGAAATGAAGAAATTTCCCTTTTTTATGGCAAAAAGGTATGCATTCTTCTTATTTTCGGGCAAAAAAGCAGAAATTCCCCGTGTTTTGGAGCAAAATTGCAGAAATTCCCCTAATTGTGGGGCAAAAGGGCAGAAATTCCCTTTATGTTGGGGCAAAAAGACAGAAATTCTCTTTATTTTGGGGCAAAACGCAGAAATTTCACTTATTTTGGGGCAAAATTCCAGAAATTTCCATTATTTTGGGGCAAAATTGCAGAAATTTGACTTATTTTGGGGCAAAATTGCAGAAATTTAACTTATTTCAGGGAAAAAAAGCAGAAATTTTCTTATTTTGGGGCAAAAATGCCGAAATTTCTAATATTTTGTGGCAAAAATGCAGAAATTCCCCTTATTTTGAGGTTAAAAGGCTGAAATTCCCCTTATTTGGAGGCAAAAAGGCAGAAATTTCCCTAATTTTGGGGCAAAATTGCAGAAATTTCACTTATTTCAGGGTAATAAGTCAGAAATTTTATTTATTTTGCGGCAAAATTGCAGAAATTTCACTTATATCAGGGAAAAATAGCTGAAATATTCTTATTTTGGGGCAAAAATGCATAAATTCCTATTATTTTGTGGCAAAAATGCAAAAATTCCCCTTATTTTGAGGTAAAAAGGCTGAAATTCCCCTTATTTGGAGGCAAAAAGGCAGAAATTCCCCGTATTTTGGAACAAAATTGCAGAAATTCCCCTAATTGTGGGGTAAAAAGGCAGAAATTCCTTATATGTTAGGGCAAAAAAGAGAAATTCTCCTTATTTTGGTGCAAAACTCAGAAATTCCACTTATTTTGGGGCAAAATTCCAAAAATTTCAATTATTTTGGGCCAAAATTGCAGAAATTTCTCTTATTTCAGGGAAAAAAGGCAGAAATTTTCCTTATTATGGGGCAAAAAGGCAGAAATTCCTAATATTTTGTGGAAAAAATGAAGAAATTCCCCTTATTTTGAGGTAAAAAGGCAGAAATTTCCCTTATTTTGGGGAAAAATTTCAGAAATTTCACTTATTTCAGGGTAACTGGCAGAAATTTTCTTTATTTTGGGGCAAAAAGACAGGAATTCTTTTTGTTTTGGGGGAAAAAGACAGAAATTCCACTTATTTAGAGGCAAAAAAGCAGAAATTCCCCTTATTTTGGAGCAAAATTGCAGAAATTATCCTAATTGTGGGTCAAAAAGGCCGAAATTCCCTATATGTTGGGGCAAAAAGAAAGAAATTCTTTTTATTTTGGGGGAAATCTCAGAAATTCCACTTATTTTGGGGCAAAATTTCAGAAATTTCACTTATTTTGAGGCAAAATTTCAGAAATTTCTTTTATTTTAGAGCAAAATTGCAGAAATTTCACGTATTTTGGGGCAAAATTGCAGAAATTTCACTTATTTCAGGGAAAAAGGTTGAAATTTTCCTTATTTTGGGGCAAAAAGGCAGAAATTCCTAATATTTTGTAGCAAAAATGCAGAAATTTCCCTTATTTTGTGGTAAAAACCTGAAATTCCCCTTATTTGGGGGCAAAAAGGCAGAAATTTCCCTTATTTTGGGGCAAAATTGCAGAAATTTCACTTACTTCAGGGTAATAAGTCTGAAATTTTCCTTATTTTGGGGCAAAAAAGACAGAAATTCCCTTTGTTTTGGGCGAAAAAGACAGAAATTCCACATATTTAGAGGCAAAAAAGCAGAAATTCCACTTATTTTGGAGCAGAAATGAAGAAATTTCCCTTTTTTATGGCAAAAAGGTATGCATTCTTCTTATTTTCGGGCAAAAAAGCAGAAATTCCCCGTGTTTTGGAGCAAAATTGCAGAAATTCCCCTAATTGTGGGGCAAAAGGGCAGAAATTCCCTTTATGTTGGGGCAAAAAGACAGAAATTCTCTTTATTTTGGGACAAAACGCAGAAATTTCACTTATTTTGGGGCAAAATTCCAGAAATTTCCATTATTTTGGGGCAAAATTGCAGAAATTTGACTTATTTTGGGGCAAAATTGCAGAAATTTAACTTATTTCAGGGAAA
This sequence comes from Micromys minutus, assembly GCF_963924665.1. Classification (NCBI taxonomy): domain Eukaryota; kingdom Metazoa; phylum Chordata; class Mammalia; order Rodentia; family Muridae; genus Micromys; species Micromys minutus. The sequence goes on along the minus strand of NW_027667380.1, from coordinate 78,817 downwards.
AAAAGCAGAAATTTTCTTATTTTGGGGCAAAAATGCCGAAATTTCTAATATTTTGTGGCAAAAATGCAGAAATTCCCCTTATTTTGAGGTTAAAAGGCTGAAATTCCCCTTATTTGGAGGCAAAAAGGCAGAAATTTCCCTAATTTTGGGGCAAAATTGCAGAAATTTCACTTATTTCAGGGTAATAAGTCAGAAATTTTATTTATTTTGCGGCAAAATTGCAGAAATTTCACTTATATCAGGGAAAAATAGCTGAAATATTCTTATTTTGGGGCAAAAATGCATAAATTCCTATTATTTTGTGGCAAAAATGCAAAAATTCCCCTTATTTTGAGGTAAAAAGGCTGAAATTCCCCTTATTTGGAGGCAAAAAGGCAGAAATTCCCCGTATTTTGGAACAAAATTGCAGAAATTCCCCTAATTGTGGGGTAAAAAGGCAGAAATTCCTTATATGTTAGGGCAAAAAAGAGAAATTCTCCTTATTTTGGTGCAAAACTCAGAAATTCCACTTATTTTGGGGCAAAATTCCAAAAATTTCAATTATTTTGGGCCAAAATTGCAGAAATTTCTCTTATTTCAGGGAAAAAGGGCAGAAATTTTCCTTATTATGGGGCAAAAAGGCAGAAATTCCTAATATTTTGTGGAAAAAATGCAGAAATTCCCCTTATTTTGAGGTAAAAAGGCAGAAATTTCCCTTATTTTGGGGAAAAATTTCAGAAATTTCACTTATTTCAGGGTAACTGGTCAGAAATTTTCTTTATTTTGGGGCAAAAAGACAGAAATTCTTTTTGTTTTGGGGGAAAAAGACAGAAATTCCACTTATTTAGAGGCAAAAAAGCAGAAATTCCCCTTATTTTGGAGCAAAATTGCAGAAATTATCCTAATTGTGGGTCAAAAAGGCCGAAATTCCCTATATGTTGGGGCAAAAAGAAAGAAATTCTTTTTATTTTGGGGGAAATCTCAGAAATTCCACTTATTTTGGGGCAAAATTTCAGAAATTTCACTTATTTTGAGGCAAAATTTCAGAAATTTCTTTTATTTTAGAGCAAAATTGCAGAAATTTCACGTATTTTGGGGCAAAATTGCAGAAATTTCACTTATTTCAGGGAAAAAGGTTGAAATTTTCCTTATTTTGGGGCAAAAAGGCAGAAATTCCTAATATTTTGTAGCAAAAATGCAGAAATTTCCCTTATTTTGTGGTAAAAACCTGAAATTCCCCTTATTTGGGGGCAAAAAGGCAGAAATTTCCCTTATTTTGGGGCAAAATTGCAGAAATTTCACTTACTTCAGGGTAATAAGTCTGAAATTTTCCTTATTTTGGGGCAAAAAAGACAGAAATTCCCTTTGTTTTGGGCGAAAAAGACAGAAATTCCACTTATTTAGAGGCAAAAAAGCAGAAATTCCACTTATTTTGGAGCAGAAATGAAGAAATTTCCCTTTTTTATGGCAAAAAGGTATGCATTCTTCTTATTTTCGGGCAAAAAAGCAGAAATTCCCCGTGTTTTGGAGCAAAATTGCAGAAATTCCCCTAATTGTGGGGCAAAAGGGCAGAAATTCCCTTTATGTTGGGGCAAAAAGACAGAAATTCTCTTTATTTTGGGGCAAAACGCAGAAATTTCACTTATTTTGGGGCAAAATTCCAGAAATTTCCATTATTTTGGGGCGAAATTGCAGAAATTTGACTTATTTTGGGGCAAAATTGCAGAAATTTAACTTATTTCAGGGAAAAAAAGCAGAAATTTTCTTATTTTGGGGCAAAAATGCCGAAATTTCTAATATTTTGTGGCAAAAATGCAGAAATTCCCCTTATTTTGAGGTTAAAAGGCTGAAATTCCCCTTATTTGGAGGCAAAAAGGCAGAAATTTCCCTAATTTTGGGGCAAAATTGCAGAAATTTCACTTATTTCAGGGTAATAAGTCAGAAATTTTATTTATTTTGCGGCAAAATTGCAGAAATTTCACTTATATCAGGGAAAAATAGCTGAAATATTCTTATTTTGGGGCAAAACTGCATAAATTCCTATTATTTTGTGGCAAAAATGCAAAAATTCCCCTTATTTTGAGGTAAAAAGTCTGAAATTCCCCTTATTTGGAGGCAAAAAGGCAGAAATTCCCCGTATTTTGGAACAAAATTGCAGAAATTCCCCTAATTGTGGGGTAAAAAGGCAGAAATTCCTTATATGTTAGGGCAAAAAAGAGAAATTCTCCTTATTTTGGTGCAAAACTCAGAAATTCCCCTTATTTTGAGGTAAAAAGGCTAAAATTCTCCTTATTTGGGGGCAAAAAGGCAGAAATTTCCCTTATTTTGGAACAAAATTTCAGAAATTTCACTTATTTCTGGGTAACTGGTCAGAAATTTTCTTTATTTTGGGGCAAAAAGACAGGAATTCCCTTTTTTTTGGGGAAAAAGACAGAAATTCCAGTTATTTAGAGACAAAAACGCAGAAATTCCCCTTATTTTGGAGCAAAAATGAAGAAATTTCCTTTTTTTATGGCAAAAAGGTATGCATTCTTCTTATTTTCGGGCAAAAAGGCAGTAATTCCCCGTATTTTGGAGCAAAATTGCAGAAATTCCCCTAATTGTGGGGCAAAAAAAGCAGAAATTCCATATATGTTAGGGCAAAAAGACAGAAGTTCTCCTTATTTTTGGGCAAAACTCAGAAATTCCAATTATTTTGGGGCAAAATTCATGAAATTTCCCTTATTTCTGGGCAAAATTGCAGAAATTTCATTTATTTTGGGGCAAAATTGCAGAAATTCTTTAATTGTTGGTCAATAAAGCAGAAATTCCCTATATGTTGGGGCAAAAAGACAGAAATTCTGTTTATTTTGGGGCATAAATCAGAAATTCCACTTTTTTTGGGGCAAAATTTCAGAAATTTCACTTATTTTGGGGCAAAATTGCAGAAATTTCACTTATTTTGGGCAAAATTGCAGAAATTTCCCTTATTTCAGGGAAAAAGGCAGAAATTTTCCTTATTTTGGGGCAAAAAGGCAGAAATTCCTAATATTTTGTGGCAAAAATGCAGAAATTCTTCTTATTTTGAGGTAAAAAGGCTGAAATTCCCCTTATTTGGGAGCAAAAAGGCAGAAATTTCCCTTATTTTGGGGCAAAATTGCAGAAATTTCACTTACTTCAGGGTAATAAGTCTGAAATTTTCCTCATTTTGGGCAAAAATTACAAAAATTCCCTTCGTTTTTGGGGAAAAAGACAGAAATTCCATTTATTTAGAGGAAAACAAGCAGAAATTACCCTTATTTTGGAGCAAAATTGCAGAAATTATCCTAATTGTGGGTCAAAAAGGCAGAAATTCCCTATATGTTGGGGCAAAAAGACAGAAATTCTTTTTATTTTGGAGCAAATCTCAGAAATTTCACTTATTTTGGGGCAAAATTCCAGAAATTTCACTTATTTTGGGGCAAAATTTCAGAAATTTCACTTATTTTGGAGCAAAATTGCAGAAATTTCAAGTATTTTGGGGCAAAATTGCAGAAATTTCACTTATTTCAGGGAAAAAGTGAGAAATTTTCCTTATTTTGGGGCAAATAGGCAGAATTTCCTAATATTTTGTGGCAAAAATGCAGAAATTCTCATTATTTTGAGGTAAAAAAAGCTGAAATTCCCCTTATTTGAAGGCAAAAAGGCAGAAATTTCCCTTATTTTGGGGCAACATTGCAGAAATTTCACTTACTTCAGGGTAATAAGTCTGAAATTTTCCTTATTTTGGGGCAAAAAAGACAGAAATTCCCTTTGTTTTGGGCGAAAAAGACAGAAATTCCACTTATTTAGAGGCAAAAAAGCAAAAATTCCACTTATTTTGGAGCAAAAATGAAGAAATTTCCCTTTTTTATGGCAAAAAGGTATGCATTCTTCTTATTTTCGGGCAAAAAGGCAGAAATTCCCCGTATTTTGGAACAAAATTGCAGAAATTCCCCTAATTGTGGGGCAAAAAGGCAGAAATTCCCTATATCTTAGGGCAAAAAACAGAAATTCTCCTTATTTTTGTGCAAAACTCAAAATTCCACTTATTTTAAATCAAAATTCCAGAAATTTCACTTATTTTGGGGCAAAATTGCAGAAATTTCACATATTTTGGGGCAAAATTGCAGAAATTTCACTTATTTCAGGGAAAAAATGCAGAAATTTTCTTATTTTGGGGCAAAAATGCAGAAATTCCTAATATTTTGTGGCAAAAATGCAGAAATTCCCCTCATTTTGAGGTAAAAAGGCTTAAATTCCCATTATTTAAAGGCAAAAAGGCAGAAATTTCCCTTATTTTGGGGCAAAATTGCAGAAATTTCACTTATTTCAGGGTAATAAGTCAGAAATTTTTTTTATTTTGGGGCAAAATTGCAGAAATTTCACTTATTTCAGAAAAAAAGGCAGAAATTTTCTTATTTTGGGGCAAAAATGCAGAAATTCCTAATATTTTGTGGCAAAAATGCAGAAATTCCCCTTATTTTGAGGTAAAAAGGCTGAAATTCCCCTTATTTGGAGGCAAAAAGGCAGAAATTCCCTGTATTTTGGAACCAAATTGCAGAAATTCCCCTAATTGTGGGGCAAAAAGGTAGAAATTCCCTATATGTTAGGGCAAAAAAGAGAAATTCTTTTTATTTTGGTGCAAAACTCAGAAATTCCACTTCTTTTGGGGCAAAATTCCAGAAATTTCACTTATTTTGGGGCAAAATTGCAGAAATTTCACTTACTTCAGGGAAAAAAGGAAGAAATTTTCTTATTTTGGGGCAAAAAGGCAGAAATTCCTAATATTTTGTTGCAAAAATGCAGAAATTCTCCTTATTTTGAGGTAAAAAGGCTGAAATTCTCTTTATTTGGGGGCAAAAAGGCAGAAATTTCCCTTATTTTGGGGCAAAATTGCAGAAATTTCACTTTTTTCAAGGTAACTGGTCAGAAATTTTCCTTATTTTGGAGCAAAAAGACAGAAATTCCCTTTGTTTTGGGGGAAAAAGACAGAAATTCCAGTTATTTAGAGGCAAAAAAGCAAAAATTCCCTTCATTTTGGAGCCAAAATGAAGAAATTTCCTTTTTTTATGGCAAAAAGTTATGCATTCTTCTTATTTTCGGTTAAAAAAGCAGTAATTCCCCGTATTTTGGAGCAAAATTGCAGAAATTCCCCTAATTGTGGGGTAAAAAAGCCAAAAATTTCTTTTGTTTGGGGGGAAAAAGACAGAAATTCCACTTATTTAGAGGCAAAAAAGCAGAAATTCCCCTTATTTTGGAGCAAAATTGCAGAAATTATCCTAATTGTGGGTCAAAAAGGCAGAAATTCCCTATATGTTGGGGCAAAAAGACAGAAATTCTTTTTATTTTGGGGGAAATCTCAGTAATTCCACTTATTTTGGGGCAAAATTCCAGAAATTTCACTTATTTTGGGGCAAAATTTCAGAAATTTCTCTTATTTTGAAGCAAAATTGCAGAAATTTCACGTATTTTGGGGCAAAATTGCAGAAATTTCACTTATTTCAGAGAAAAAGGCAGAAATATTCCTTATTTTGGGGCAAAAAGGCAGAAATTCCTAATATTTTGTAGCAAAAATGCAGAAATTTCCCTTATTTTGAGGTAAAAACCTGAAATTCCCCTTGTTTGGAGGCAAAAAGGCAGAAATTTCCCTTATTTTGGGGCAACATTGCAGAAATTTCACTTACTTCAGGGTAATAAGTCTGAAATTTTCCTTATTTTGGGGCAAAAAAGACAGAAATTCCCTTTGTTTTGGGCGAAAAAGACAGAAATTCCACTTATTTAGAGGCAAAAAAGCAGAAATTCCACTTATTTTGGAGCAAAAATGAAGAAATTTCCCTTTTTTTATGGCAAAAAGGTATGCATTCTTCTTATTTTCGGGCAAAAAAGCAGAAATTCCCCGTGTTTTGGAGCAAAATTGCAGAAATTCCCCTAATTGTGGGGCAAAAGGGCAGAAATTCTTTTTATGTTGGGGCAAAAAGACAGAAATTCTCTTTATTTTGGGGCAAAACGCAGAAATTTCACTTATTTTGGGGCAAAATTCCAGAAATTTCCATTATTTTGGGGCAAAATTGCAGAAATTTCACTTATTTTGGGGCAAAATTGCAGAAATTAAACTTATTTCAGGGAAAAAAAGCAGAAATTTTCTTATTTTGGGGCAAAAATGCAGAAATTCCTAATATTTTGTGGCAAAAATGCAGAAATTCCCCTTATTTTGAGGTAAAAAGGCTTAAATTCCCCTTATTTGGAGGCAAAAAGGCAGAAATTTCCCTAATTTTGGGGCAAAATTGCAGAAATTTCACTTATTTTAGGGTAATAAGTCAGAAATTTTATTTATTTTGGGGCAAAATTGCAGAAATTTCACTTATATCATGGAAAAATAGCTGAAATTTTCTTATTTTGGGGCAAAAATGCATAAATTCCTAATATTTTGTGGCAAAAATGCAGAAATTCCCCTTATTTTGAGGTAATAAGGCTGAAATTCCCCTTATTTGGAGGCAAAAAGGCAGAAATTCCCCGTATTTTGGAACAAAATTGCAGAATTTCCCCTAATTGTGGGGTAAAAAGGCAGAAATTCCCTATATGTTAAGTCAAAAAAGAGAAATTCTCCTTATTTTGGTGCAAAACTCAGAAATTCCACTTATTTTGGGGCAAAATTCCAAAAATTTCAATTATTTTGGGCCAAAATTGCAGAAATTTCTCTTATTTCAGGGAAAAAAGCAGAAATTTTCTTATTTTGGGGCAAAAAGGCAAAAATTCCCAATATTTTGTTGCAAAAATATAGAAATTCCCCTTATTTTGAGGTAAAAAGGCTGAAATTCTCCTTATTTGGGGGCAAAAAGGCAGAAATTCCTAATATTTTGTTGCAAAAATGCAGAAATTCTCCTTATTTTGAGGTAAAAAGGCTGAAATTCTCCTTATTTGGGGGCAAAAAGGCAGAAATTCTCCTTATTTTGAGGTAAAAAGGCTGAAATTCTCCTTATTTGGGGGCAAAAAGGCAGAAATTTCCCTTATTTTGGGGCAAAATTGCAGAAATTTCACTTTTTTCAAGGTAACTGGTCAGAAATTTTCCTTATTTTGGGGCAAAAAGACAGAAATTCCCTTTGTTTTGGGGGAAAAAGACAGAAATTCCAGTTATTTAGAGGCAAAAAAGCAGAAATTCCCCTTACTTTGGAGCAAAAATGAAGAAATTTCCTTTTTTTATGGCAAAAAGTTATGCATTCTTCTTATTTTCGGGTAAAAAAGCAGTAATTCCCCGTATTTTGGAGCAAAATTGCAGAAATTCCCCTAATTGTGGGGCAAAAAAGCCAAAAATTCCCTTTATTTTGGGGGAAAAAGACAGAAATTCCACTTATTTAGAGGCAAAAAAGCAGATATTCCCCTTATTTTGGAGCAAAATTGCAGAAATTATCCTAATTGTGGGTCAAAAAGGCCGAAATTCCCTATATGTTGGGGCAAAAAGACAGAAATTCTTTTTATTTTGGGGGAAATCTCAGAAATTCCACTTATTTTGGGGCAAAATTCCAGAAATTTCACTTATTTTGAGGCAAAATTTCAGAAATTTCACATATTTTAGAGCAAAATTGCAGAAATTTCACGTATTTTGGGGCAAAATTGCAGAAATTTCACTTATTTCAGGGAAAAAGGTTGAAATTTTCCTTATTTTGGGGCAAAAAGGCAGAAATTCCTAATATTTTGTAGCAAAAATGCAGAAATTTCCCTTATTTTGTGGTAAAAACCTGAAATTCCCCTTATTTGGGGGCAAAAAGGCAGAAATTTCCCTTATTTTGGGGCAAAATTGCAGAAATATAACTTACTTCAGTGTAATAAGTCTGAAATTTTCCTTATTTTGGGGCAAAAAAGACAGAAATTCCCTTTGTTTTGGGCGAAAAAGACAGAAATTCCATTTATTTAGAGGCAAAAAAGCAGAAATTCCACTTATTTTGGAGCAAAAATGAAGAAATTTCCCTTTTTTATGGCAAAAAGGTATGCATTCTTCTTATTTTCGGGCAAAAAAGCAGAAATTCCCCGTGTTTTGGAGCAAAATTGCAGAAATTCCCCTAATTGTGGGGCAAAAGGGCAGAAATTCCCTTTATGTTGGGGCAAAAAGACAGAAATTCTCTTTATTTTAAGGCAAAACGCAGAAATTTCACTTATTTTGGGGCAAAATTCCAGAAATTTCCATTATTTTGGGGCGAAATTGCAGAAATTTCACTTATTTTGGGGCAAAATTGCAGAAATTTAACTTATTTCAGGGAAAAAAAGCAGAAATTTTCTTATTTTGGGGCAAAAATGCAGAAATTCCTAATATTTTGTGGCAAAAATGCAGAAATTCCCCTTATTTTGAGGTAAAAAGGCTTAAATTCCCCTTATTTGGAGGCAAAAAGGCAGAAATTTCCCTAATTTTGGGGCAAAATTGCAGAAATTTTACTTATTTCAAGGTAATAAGTCAGAAATTTTATTTATTTTGGGGCAAAATTGCAGAAATTTCACTTATATCAGGGAAAAATAGCTGAAATTTTCCTTATTTTAGGGCAAAAAGGCAGAAATTCCTATTATTTTGTGGCAAAAATGCAAAAATTCCCCTTATTTTGAGGTAAAAAAGCTGAAATTCCCCTTATTTGGGGGCAAAAAGGCAGAAATTTCCCTTATTTTGGGGCAACATTGCAGAAATTTCACTTACTTCAGGGTAATAAGTCTGAAATTTTCCTTATTTTGGGGCAAAAAAGACAGAAATTCCCTTTGTTTTGGGCGAAAAAGACAGAAATTCCACTTATTTAGAGGCAAAAAAGCAGAAATTCCACTTATTTTGGAGCAAAAATGAAGATATTTCCCTTTTTTATGGCAAAAAGGTATGCATTCTTCTTATTTTCGGGCAAAAAAGCAGAAATTCCCCGTGTTTTGGAGCAAAATTGCAGAAATTCCCCTAATTGTGGGGCAAAAGGGCAGAAATTCCCTTTATGTTGGGGCAAAAAGACAGAAATTCTCTTTATTTTGGGGCAAAACGCAGAAATTTCACTTATTTTGGGGCAAAATTCCAGAAATTTCCATTATTTTGGGGCAAAATTGCAGAAATTTCACTTATTTTGGGGCAAAATTGCAGAAATTTAACTTATTTCAGGGAAAAAAAGCAGAAATTTTCTTATTTTGGGGCAAAAATGCAGAAATTCCTAATATTTTGTGGCAAAAATGCAGAAATTCCCCTTATTTTGAGGTAAAAAGGCTGAAATTCCCCTTATTTGGAGGCAAAAAGGCAGAATTTTTCCTAATTTTGGGGCAAAATTGCAGAAATTTCACTTATTTCAGGATAATATGTCAGAAATTTTATTTATTTTGCGGCAAAATTGCAGAAATTTCACTTATATCAGGGAAAAATAGCTGAAATTTTCCTTATTTTGGGGCAAAAAGGCAGAAATTCCTATTATTTTGTGGCAAAAATGCAAAAATTCCCCTTATTTTGAGATAAAAAAGCTGAAATTCCTTTTATTTGGGGGAAAAAGGCAGAAATTTCCCTTATTTTGGGGCAACATTGCAGAAATTTCACTTACTTCAGGGTAATAAGTCTGAAAGTTTCCTTATTTTGGGGCAAAAAGACAGAAATTCCCTTTGTTTTGGGCGAAAAAGACAGAAATTCCACTTATTTAGAGGCAAAAAAGCAGAAATTCCACTTATTTTGGAGCAAAAATGAAGAAATTTCCCTTTTTTTATGGCAAAAAGGTATGCATTCTTCTTATTTTCGGGCAAAAATGCAGAAATTTCCCTTATTTTGAGGGAAAAAGGCTGAAATTCCCCTTATTTGGGGCCAAAAAGGAAGAAATTTCCCTTATTTTGAAGCAAAATTGCAGAAATTTCACTTATTTCAGGGTAATAAGTCATAAATTTTTTTTTATTTTGGGGCAAAAAAGACAGAAATTCCCTTTGTTTTGGGGGAAAAAGACAGAAATTCCACTTATTTAGAGGCAAAAGCAGAAATTCCCCTTATTTTGGAGCAAAAATGAAGAAATTTCCTTTTTTTATGGCAAAAAGGTATGCATTCTTCTTATTTTCATGCAAAAAGGCAGAAATTCCCCGTATTTTGGAACAAAATTGCAGAAATTCCTCTAATTGTGGGCCAAAAAGGCAGAAATTCCCTATATTTTAGGGCAAAAAACAGAAATTCTCCTTATTTTGGTGCAAAACTCAAAATTCCATTTATTTTAAATCAAAATTCCAGAAATTTCACTTATTTTGGGGCAAAATTACAGAAATTTCACATATTTTGGGGCAAAATTGCAGAAATTTCACTTATTTCAGGGAAAAAATGCAGAAATTTTTTTATTTTGCAGCAAAAATGCAGAAATTCCTAATATTTTGTGGCAAAAATGCAGAAATTCCCCTCATTTTGAGGTAAAAAGGCTTAAATTCCCCTTATTTGGAGACAAAAAGGCAGAAATTTCCCTTATTTTGGGGCAAAATTGCAGAAATTTCACTTATTTCAGGGTAATAAGTCAGAAATTTTTTTTATTTTGGGGCAAAATTGCAGAAATTTCACTTATTTCAGAAAAAAAGGCAGAAATTTTCTTATTTTGTGGCAAAAATGCAGAAATTCCTAATATTTTGTGGCAAAAATGCAGAAATTTCCCTTATTTTGAGGTAAAAAGGCTGAAATTCCCCTTATTTGGAGGCAAAAAGGCAGAAATTCCCCGTATTTTGGAACCAAATTGCAGAAATTCCTCTAATTGTGGGGCAAAAAGGTAGAAATTCCCTATATGTTAGGGCAAAAAAGAGAAAATCTTTTTATTTTGGTGCAAAACTCAGAAATTCCACTTATTTTGGGGTAAAAATTGCAGAAATTTCACTTATTTCAGGGAAAAAAGGCAGAAATTTTCTTATTTTGGGGCAAAAAGGCAGAAATTCCTAATATTTTGTTGCAAAAATGCAGAAATTCTCCATATTTTGAGGTAAAAAGGCTGAAATTCTCCTTATTTGGGGGCAAAAAGGCGGAAATTTCCCTTATTTTGGGGCAAAATTGCAGAAATTTCACTTTTTTCAGGGTAACTGGTCAGAAATTTTTCTTATTTTGGGGCAAAAAGACAGAAATTCCCTTTGTTTTGGGGGAAAAGGACAGAAATTCCAGTTATTTAGAGGCAAAAAAGCAGAAATTCCCCTTATTTTGGAGCAAAAATGAAGAAATTTCCATTTTTTATGGCAAAAAGGTATGCATTCTTCTTATTTTCGGGTAAAAAAGTAGTAATTCCCCGTATTTTGGAGCAAAATTGCAGAAATTCCCCTAATTGTGGGGCAAAAAAGACAAAAATTCCCTTTGGTTTGGGGGAAAAAGACAGAAATTCCACTTATTTAGAGGCAAAAAAGCAGAAATTCCCCTTATTTTGGAGCAAAATTGCAGAAATTATCCTAATTGTGGGTCAAAAAGGCAGAAATTCCCTATATGTTGGGGCAAAAAGACAGAAATTCTTTTTATTTTGGGGGAAATCTCAGAAATTCCACTTATTTTGGGGCAAAATTCCAGAAATTTCACTTATTTTGGGGCAAAATTTCAGAAATTTCACTTATTTTGGAGCAAAACTGCAGAAATTTCACGTATTTTGCGGCAAATTTGCAGAAATTTCACTTATTTCAGGGAAAAAGGCAGAAATTTTTCTTTATTTTGGGGCAAAAAGGCAGAAATTCCTAACATTTTGTGGCAAAAATGCAGAAATTTCCCTTATTTTGAGGTAAAAAACCTGAAATTCCCCTTATTTGGGGGCAAAAAGGCAGAAATTTACCTTATTTTGGGGCAACATTGCAGAAATTTCAGGTACTTCACGGTAATAAGTCTGAAATTTTCCTTATTTTGGGGCAAAAAAGACAGAAATTCCCTTTGTTTTGGGCGAAAAAGACAGAAATTCCACTTATTTAGAGGCAAAAAAGCAGAAATTCCACTTATTTTGGAGCAAAAATGAAGAAATTTCCCTTTTTTATGGCAAAAAGGTATGCATTCTTCTTATTTTCGGGCAAAAATGCAGAAATTTCCATTATTTTGAGGGAAAAAGGCTGAAATTCCCCTTATTTGGGGGCAAAAAGGCAGAAATTTCCCTTATTTTGAAGCAAAATTGCAGAAATTTCACTTATTTCAGGGTAATAAGTCAGAAATTTTTTTTTTAATTTTGGGGCAAAAAAGACAGAAATTCCCTTTGTTTTGGGGGAAAAAGACAGAAATTCCACTTATTTAGAGGCAAAAGCAGAAATTCCCCTTATTTTGGAGCAAAAATGAAGAAATTTCCTTTTTTTATGGCAAAAAGGTATGCATTCTTCTTATTTTCGGGCAAAAAGGCAGAAATTCCCCGTATTTTGGAACAAAATTGCAGAAATTCCCCTAATTGTGGGGCAAAAAGGCAGAAATTCCCTATATGTTAGGGCAAAAAACAGAAATTCTCCTTATTTTGGTGCAAAACTCAAAATTCTACTTATTTTAAGGCAAAATTCCAGAAATTTCACTTATTTTGGGGCAAAATTCCAGAAACTTCACATATTTTGGGGCAAAATTGCAGAAATTTCACTTATTTCAGGGAAAAAAAGCAAAAATTTTCTTATTTTGGGGCAAAAATGCAGAAATTCCTAATATTTTGTGGCAAAAATGCAGAAATTCCCCTTATTTTGAGGAAAAAAGTCTGAAATTCCCCTTATTTGGAGGCAAAAAGGCAGAAATTTCTCTTATTTTGGGGCAAAATTGCAGAAATTTCACTTATTTCAGAAAAAAAAGCAGAAATTTTCGTATTTCGGGGCAAAAATTCACAAATTCCTAATATTTTGTGGCAAAAATGCAGAAATTCCCCTTATTTTGAGGTAAAAAGGCTGAAATTCCCCTTATTTGGTGGCAAAAAGGAAGAAATTCCCCGTATTTTGGAACCAAATTGCAGAAATTCCCCTAATTGTAGGGCAAAAAGGTAGAATTTTCCTATATGTTAGGGAAAAAAAGAGAAATTCTTTTTATTTTGGTGCAAAATTCAGAAATTCCACTTATTTTGGGGCAAAATTCCAGAAATTTCACTTATTTTGGGGCAAAATTTCAGAAATTTCACTTATTTTGGAGCAAAATTGCAGAAATTTCACGTATTTTGGGGCAAAATTGCAGAAATTTCACTTATTTCAGGGAAAAAGGCAGAAATTTTTCTTATTTTGGGGCAAAAAGGCAGAAATTCCTAATATTTTGTGTCAAAAATGCAGAAATTTCCCTTATTTTGAGGTAAAAAAGCTGAAATTCCTCTTATTTGGGGGCAAAAAGGCAGAAATTTCCCTTATTTTGGGGCAAAATTGCAGAAATTTCACTTACCTTCAGGGTAATAAGTCTGAAATTTTCCTTATTTTGGGGCAAAAAAACAGAAATTCTCTTTGTTTTGGGCGAAAAAGACAGAAATTCCACTTATTTAGAGGCAAAAAAGCAGAAATTCCACTTATTTTGGAGCAAAAATGAAGAAATTTCCCTTTTTATGGCAAAAAGGTATGCATTCTTCTTATTTTCGGGCAAAAAAGCAGAAATTCCCCGTGTTTTGGAGCAAAATTGCAGAAATTCCCCTAATTGTGGGGCAAAAGGGCAGAAATTCCCTATATGTTGGGGCAAAAAGACAGAAATTCTCCTTATTTTGGGGCAAAATTGCAGAAATTTCACTTATTTCAGGGTAATAAGTCAGAAATTTTATTTATTTTGGGGCAAAATTGCAGAAATTTCACTTATTTCAGGGAAAAAAGCAGAAATTTTCTTATTTTGGGGCAAAAATGCAGAAATTCCTAATATTTTGTGGCAAAAATGCAGAAATTCCCTTTATTTTGAGGTAAAAATGCTGAAATTCCCCTTATTTGGAGGCAAAAAGGCAGAAATTCCACGTATTTTGGAACAAAATTGCAGAAATTCCCGTAATTGTGAGGTAAAAATGCAGAAATTCCCTATATGTTAGGGAAAAAAAGAGAAATTCTCCTTATTTTGGTGCAAAACTCAGAAATTCCACTTATTTTGGGGCAAAATTCCAAAAATTTCAATTATTTTGGGCCAAAATAGCAGAACTTTCTCTTATTTCGGGGAAAAAAGGCAGAAATTATCTTATTTTGGGGCAAAAAGGCAGAAATTCCTAATATTTTGTTGCAAAAATGCAGAAATTCCCCTTATTTTGAGGTAAAAAGGCTGAAATTCTCCTTATTTGGGGGCAAAAAGGCAGAAATTTCCCTTATTTTGGGCCAAAATTGCAGAAATTTCACTTATTTCAGGGTAACTGGTCAGAAATTTTCCTTATTTTGGGGCAAAAAAGACAAAAATTCCCTTGGTTTTGGGGGAAAAAGACAGAAATTCCAGTTATTTAGAGGCAAATAAGCAGAAATTCCCCTTATTTTGGAGCAAAAATGAAGAAATTTCCTTTTTTTATGGCAAAAAGGTATGCATTCTTCTTATTTTCGGGCAAAAAGGCAGTAATTCCCCGTATTTTGGAGCAAAATTGCAGAAATTCCCCTAATTGTGGGGCAAAAAAGACAAAAATTCCCTTTGTTTTGGGGGAAAAAAACAGAAATTCAACTTATTTAGAGGCAAAAAAGCAGAAATTCCCCTTATTTTGGGGCAAAATTGCAGAAATTATCCTAATTGTGGGTCAAAAAGGCAGAAATTGCCTATATGTTGGTGCAAAAAGACAGAAATTCTTTTTATTTTGGGGGAAATCTCAGAAATTCCACTTATTTTGGGGCAAAATTCCAGAAATTTCACTTATTTTAGGGCAAAATTTCAGAAATTTCACTTATTTTGGAGCAAAATTGCAGAAATTTCACATATTTTGGGGCAAAATTGCAGAAATTTCACTTATTTCAGAAAAAAAGGCAGAAATTTTCCTTATTTTAGGGCAAAAATGCAGAAATTCCTAATATTTTGTGGCAAAAATGCAGAAATTCCCCTTATTTTGAGGTAAAAAGGCTGAATTTCCCCTTATTTGGAGGCGAAAAGGAAGAAATTTCCCTTATTTTGGGTCAAAATTGCAGAAGTTTCACTTACTTCAGGGTAATAAGTCAGAATTTTTCCTTATTTTGGGGCAAAAAAGACAGAAATTCCCTTTGTTTTGGGGTAAAAAGACAGAAATTCCAGTTATTTAGAGGCAAAAAAGTATAAATTCCCCTTATTTTGGAGAAAAAATGAAAAAATTTCTCTTTTTTATGGCAAAAAGGTATGCATTCTTCTTATTTTCGGGCAAAAAGGCAGAAATTCCCCGTATTTTGGAGCAAAATTGCAGAAATTCCGCTAAATGTGGGGCAAAAAGGCAGAAAATCCCTATATGTTGGGGCAAAAAGACAGAAATTCTCCTTATTTTGGGGCAAAACTCAGAAATTCCACTTATTTTGGGGCAAAATTCCAGAAATTTCCCTTATTTTGGGGCAAAATTCCAGAAATATCACTTATTTTGGGGCAAAATTGCAGAAATTTCACTTATTTCAGGGTAATAAGTCAGAAATTTTTTTTATATTTGGGCAAAAAAGACAGAAATTCCCTTTGTTTTGGGGGAAAAAGACAGAAATTCCACATATTTAGAGGCAAAAAAGCAGAATTTCCCCTTTTTTTGGAGCAAAAATGATGAAATTTCCTTTTTTTATGGCAAAAAGTATGCATTCTTCTTATTTTCAGTCAAAAAAGCAGAAATTCCCTGTAATTTGGAATAAAATTGCAGAAATTCCCCTAATTGTGTAGCAAAAAGGCAGAAATTCCCTATATGTTAGGGCAAAAAAGAGAAATTCTCCTTATTTTGGTGAAAAACTCAGAAATTCGACTTATTTGGGGGCAAAATTCCAGAAATTTCACTTATTTCAGGGAAAAAAGGCAGAAATTTTCTTATTTTGGGGCAAAAAGGCAGAAATTCCTAATATTTTGTGGCAAAAAATGCAGAAATTCCCCTTATTTTGAGGTAAAAGCCTGAAATTCTCCTTATTTGGGGGCAAAAAGGCAGAAATTTCCCTTATTTTGAGGCAAAATTGCAGAAATTTCACTTATTTCAGGGTAACTGGTCAGAAATTTATCTTATTTTGGGGCAAAAAGACAGGAATTCCCTTTGTTTTGGGGGAAAAAGAAAGAAATTCCAGTTATTTAGAGGCAAAAAAACAGAAATTCCGCTTATATTGGAGCAAAAATGAAGAAATTTCCTTTTTTTATGGCAAAAAGGTATGCATCCTTCTTATTTTCGGGCAAAAAGGCAGTAATTCCCTGAATTTTGGAGCAAAATTGCAGAAATTCCCCTAATTGTGAGGCAAAAATGACAAAAATTCCCTTTGTTTTGGAGGAAAAAGACAGAAATTCCACTTATTTCAAGGCAAAAAAGTAGAAATTCCTCTTATTTTGGAGCAAAATTGCAAAAATTCCTCTAATTGTGGTTCAAAAATGCAGAAATTCCCTATATGTTGGGGCAAAAAGACAGAAATTCTTTTTTTTGGGGGGGGCAAATCTCAGAAATTCCACTTATTTTGGGGCAAAATTCCAGAAATTTCACTTATTTTGGAGCAAAATTGCAGAACTTTCACGTATTTTGGGGCAAAATTTCAGAAATTTCACTTATTTCAGGGAAAAAAGGCAGAAATTTTCCTTATTTTGGGGCAAAAATTCAGAAATTCCTAATATTTTGTGGCAAAAATGCAGAAATTCTTCTTATTTTGAGGTAAAAAGGCTGAAATTCCCCTTATTTGGAGGCGAAAAGGCAGAAATTTCCCTTATTTTGGGACAAAATTGCAGAAATTTCACTTACTTCAGGGTTATAAGTCAGAATTTTTCCTTATTTTGGGGCAAAAAATACAGAAATTCCCTTTGTTTTGGGGGAAAAAGACAGAAATTCCAGGTATTTAGAGGCAAAAAAGCAGAAATTCCCCTTATTTTGGAGAAAAAATGAAGAAATTTCCCTTTTTTATGGCAAAAAGATGTGCATTCTTCTTATTTTCGGGCAAAAAGGCAGAAATTCCCCGTATTTTGGAGCAAATTGCAGAAATTCCCCTAATTGTGGGGCAAAAAGGCAGAAATTCTTATTTTGGGGCAAAACTAGGAAATTCCACTTATTTTGGGGCAATTTCCAGAAATTTCCCTTTTTTTGGCGCAAAATTGCAGAAATATCACTTATTTTGGGGCAAAATTGCAGGAATTTCACTTATTTCAGGGAAAAAAGCAGAAATTTTCTTATTTTGGAAAAAAAAGGCAGAAATTCCTAATATTTTGTGGCAAAAATGCAGAAATTCCCCTTATTTTGAGGGAAAAAGCCTGAAATTCCTCTTATTTGGGGGCAAAAAGTAAGAAATTTCCCTTATTTTGGGGCAAAATTGCAGAAATTCCCCTAATTGTGGGGCAAAAACGCAGAAATTCCATGTATGTTAGGGCATAAAACAGAAATTCTCCTTATTTTGGTGCGAAACTCAGAAATTCCACTTATTTTGGGGCAAAATTCCAGAAATTTCACTTATTTTGGAGCAAAATTGCAGAAATTTCACTTACTTTGTGGCAAAATTGAAGAAATTTCACTTATTTCAGGGAAAAAAGGCAGAAATTTTCTTATTTTGGGGCAAAAACGAAGAAATTCCTAATATTTTGTGGCAAAAATGCAGAAATTCCTATTATTTTGAGGTAAAAACGCTGAAATTCTCCTTATTTGGGGGCAAAAAGGCAGAAATTTCCCTTATTTTGGGGCAAAATTGCAGAAATTTCACTTATTTCAGGGTAACTGGTCAGAAATTTTCCTTATTTTGGGGCAAAAATACAGGAATTCTCTTTGTTTTGGGGGAAAAAAACAGAATTTCCAGTTATTTAGAGGCAAAAAAGCAGAAATTCCCCTTATTTTTGAGCAGAAATGAAGAAATTTCCTTTTTTTACGGCAAAAAGGTATGCATTCTTCTTATTTTCAGGCAAAAAGGCAGTAATTCCCCGTATTTTGGAGCAAAATTGCAGAAATTCCTCTAATTGTGGGGCAAAAAAGCAGAAATTCCCTATATGTTGGGGCAAAAAGACAGAAATTCTCCTTATTTTGGGGCAAATCTCAGAAATTCCACCTTTTTTGGGGCAAAATTCCAGAAATTTCACTTATTTTGTGGCAAAATTGCAGAAATTTCACTTATTTTGGGCAAAATTGCAGAAATTTCAGTTATTTCAGGGAAAAAAAGCAGAAATTTTCTTATTTTGGTGCAAAAAGGCAGAAATTTTTATTATGTTGTGGCAAAAATGCAGAAATTCCCCTTATTTTGAGGTAAAAATGCTGAAATTGCCCTTATTTGGGGGCAAAAATGCTCAAATTTCCCTTTTTTTGAGGCAAAATTGCAGAAATTTCACTTACTTCAGGGTAATAGGTCTGAAATTTTTCTTATTTTGGGGCAGAAAAGACAGAAACTCCTTTTGTTTTGGGAAAAAAAGACAGAAATTCCACTTATTTAGAGGCAAAAAATCAGAAATTTCACTTATTTTGGAGCAAAAATGAAGAAATTTCCGTTTTTTATGGCAAAAAGGTATGCATTGTTCTTATTTTCGGGCAAAAAAGCATAAATTCCCCATATTTTGGAGCAAAATTGCAGAAATTCCCCTAATTGTGGGGCAAAAGAGCAGAAATTCCCTCTATGTTGGGGCAAAAAGAGAGAAATTCTCCTTATTTTGGGGCAAAACGCAGAAATTCCACTTATTTTGGGGCAAAATTCTAGAAATTTCCCTTATTTTAGGGCAAAATTGCAGAAATTTCACTTATTTTGGGGCAAAATTGCAGAAATTTCACTTATTTCAGGGGAAAAATGCAGAAATTTTCTTATTTTGGGGCAAAAATGCAGAAATTCCTTATATTTTGTGGCAAAAATGCAGAAATTTCCCTTTTTTTGAGGTAAAAAGGCTGAAATTCCCCTTATGTGCGGGCAAAAAGGCAGAAATTTCCCTTATTTCGGGGCAAAATTGCAGAAATTTTACTTATTTCAGGGTAATAAGTCAGAAATTTTCCTTATTTTGGGGCAAAAAAACCAGAAATTCCTTTTATTTTGGGTGAAAAAGACAGAAATTCCACTTATTTAGAGGCAAAAAAGCAGAAATTCCCCTTATTTTGGAGCAAAAATGAAGAAATTTCCTTTTTTTATGGCAAAAAAGGTATGCAGTCTTCTTATTTTCGGGCAAAAAGGCAGAAATTCCCCGTATTTTGGAGCAAAATTGCAGAAATTTCCCTAATTGTGGGGCAAAAAGGCAGAAATTCCCTATATGTTAGTGCAAAAAACAGAAATTCTCATTATTTTGGCGCCAAATAAGAAATTCCACTTTCTGGGGCAAAATTCTAGAAATTTCCCTTATTTTGGGGCAAAATTGCAGAAATTTGACTTATTTTGGGGCAAAATTGCAGAAATTTTACATATTGCAGAAAAAAGTAGAAATTTACTTATTTTGGGGCAAAAAGGCAGAAATTTCTTTTATTATGTTAAAAAATTTCAGAAATTTTTCTTATTTTAAGGCAAAAAGGCAGAAATTTCCCATATTTTGGGGAAAAAATGCAGAAATTCCACTTATTCTGAGGTAAAAGGCTGAATTTCCCCTTATTTGGGGGCAAAAAAGCAGAAATTTCTCTTATTTTGGGGCAAAATTGCAGAAATTTCACTTATTTCAGGGTAATAAGTCAGAAATTTTTTATTTTGGGGCAAAAAGGCAGAAATTTCCTTTGTTTTGGAAAAAAGACAGAAATTCCACTTATTTAGAGGCAAAAAAGCAGAAATTCCCCTTATTTTGGAGCAAAATTGCAGAAATTCCCCTAACTGTGGGTCAAAAAAGCAGAAATCCCCTATATGTTGGGGCAAAAAGACAGAAATTCTTCTTATTTTGGGGCAAATCTCAGAAATTCCACTTTTTTGGGGGCAAAATTCTAGAAATTTCACTTATTTTGGGGCAAAATTGCAGAAATTTCACTTATTTCAAGGAAAAAGGCAGAAATTTTCCTTATTTTGGGGCAAAATTGCAGAAATTTCACTTACTTCAGGGTAATAAGTCAGAATTTTTCCTTACTTTGCGGCGAAAAAGTCAGAAATTCCCTTTGTTTTGGGGGAAAGAGACAGAAATTCCACTTATTTAGAGGCAAAAATGCAGAAATTCCCCTTATTTTGGAGCAAAAATGAAGAAATTTCCCTTTTTTATGGCAAAAATGTATGCATTCTTCTTATTTTCAGGCAAAAAGGCAGAAATTCCCCGTATTTTGGAGCAAAATTGCAGAAATTCCCCTAATTGTGGGGCAAAAAGGCAGAAATTCCCTATATGTTGTGGCAAAAAGACAGAAATTCTCATTATTTTGGGGCAAAACTCAGAAATTCCACTTATTTTGGGGCAAAATTCCAGAAATTTCCCTTATTTTGGGGCAAAATTGCAGAAATTTGAATTATTTTGGGGCAAAATTGTAGAAATTTCACTTATTGCAGAAAAAAGTAGAAATTTTCTTATTTTGGGGCAAAAAGGCAGAAATTTCTTTTATTTTGTTAAAAAATTTTAGAAATTTTTCTTATTTTAAGGCAAAAGGGCAGAAATTTCCCATATTTTGTGGCAAAAATGCAGAAATTCCCCTTATTCTGAGGTAAAAATTCTGAAATTCCCCTTATTTGGGGGCAAAAAGGCAGAAATTTCACTTATTTTGGGGCAAAATTGCAGAAATTTCACTTATTTCAGGGCAATAAGTCAGAAATTTTCTTTATTTTGGGGCAAAATGGCAGAAATTTCCTTTGTTTTGAGAGAAAAAGACAGAAATTCCACTGATTTAGAGGCAAAAAGCAGAAATTCCCCTTATTTTGGAGCAAAAATGAAGAAATTTCCCTTTTTTATGGCAAAAAGGTATGCATTCTTCTTATTTTCGGGCAAAAAGGCAGATATTCCCCGTATTTTGGAGCAAAATTGCAGTAATTCCTCTAATAGTGGGGCAAAAAAGCAGAAATTCCCTATATGTTAGGGCAAAAAGACAGAAATTCTCCTTATTTTGGGGCAGAACTCAGAAATTCCACTTATTTTGGGGTAAAATTCCAGAAATTTCCCCTATTTTAGATCAAAATTGCAGAAATTTTACTTATTTTGGGGCAAAATTGCAGAAATTTCACTTATTTCAGCGAAAAAAGGCAGAAATTTTCCTTATTTTGGGGCAAAAAGGCAGAAATTCTTAATATTTTGTGGCAAAAATGCAGAAATTCCCCTTATTTTGAGGTAAAAAGGCTGAAATTCCCCTTATTTTGGGGCAAAAAGGAAGAAATTTCCCTTATTTTGGGGCAAAATTGAAGAAATTTCACTTATTTCAGGGTAATAATTCAGAAATTTTTTTTTATTTTGGGGCAAAAAAGATAGAAATTCCCTTTGTTTTGGGGGAAAAAGACAGAAATTCCACTTATTTAGAGGCAAAAAATTAGAAATTCCCCTTATTTTGGAGCAAAAATGAAGAAATTTCCTTTTTTTTCTGGCAAAAAGGAATGCATTTTTCTTATTTTCGGGCAAAAAGGCAGAAATTCCCCGTATTTTGGAGCAAAATTGCAGAAATTCCCCTAATTGTGGGGCAAAAAGGCAAAAATTCCCTATATGTTAGGGCAAAAAACAGAAATTCTCTTTAGTTTGGTGCAAAACTCAAAATTCCACTTATTTTAGGGCAAAATTCCAGAAATTTCACTTATTTTGGGGCAAAATTGCAGAAATTTCACTTATTTTGGGGCAAAATTGCAGAAATTTCACTTATTTTGGGGCAAAATTCTAGAAATTTCCCTTATTTTAGGGCAAAATTGCAGAAATTTCACTTATTTTGGGGCAAAATTGCAGAAATTTCACTTATTTCAGGGGAAAAATGCAGAAATTTTCTTATTTTGGGGCAAAAATGCAGAAATTCCTTATATTTTGTGGCAAAAATGCAGAAATTTCCCTTTTTTTGCGGTAAAAAGGCTGAAATTCCCCTTATGTGCGGGCAAAAAGGCAGAAATTTCCCTTATTTCGGGGCAAAATTGCAGAAATTTTACTTATTTCAGGGTAATAAGTCAGAAATTTTCCTTATTTTGGGGCAAAAAAACCAGAAATTCCTTTTATTTTGGGTGAAAAAGACAGAAATTCCACTTATTTAGAGGCAAAAAAGCAGAAATTCCCCTTATTTTGGAGCAAAAATGAAGAAATTTCCTTTTTTTATGGCAAAAAAGGTATGCAGTCTTCTTATTTTCGGGCAAAAAGGCAGAAATTCCCCGTATTTTGGAGCAAAATTGCAGAAATTTCCCTAATTGTGGGGCAAAAAGGCAGAAATTCCCTATATGTTAGTGCAAAAAACAGAAATTCTCATTATTTTGGCGCAAAATAAGAAATTCCACTTTTTGGGGCAAAATTCTAGAAATTTCCCTTATTTTGGGGCAAAATTGCAGAAATTTGACTTATTTTGGGGCAAAATTGCAGAAATTTTACATATTGCAGAAAAAAGTAGAAATTTACTTATTTTGGGGCAAAAAGGCAGAAATTTCTTTTATTATGTTAAAAAATTTCAGAAATTTTTCTTATTTTAAGGCAAAAAGGCAGAAATTTCCCATATTTTGGGGAAAAATGCAGAAATTCCACTTATTCTGAGGTAAAAGGCTGAATTTCCCCTTATTTGGGGGCAAAAAAGCAGAAATTTCTCTTATTTTGGGGCAAAATTGCAGAAATTTCACTTATTTCAGGGTAATAAGTCAGAAATTTTTTATTTTGGGGCAAAAAGGCAGAAATTTCCTTTGTTTTGGAAAAAAGACAGAAATTCCACTTATTTAGAGGCAAAAAAGCAGAAATTCCCCTTATTTTGGAGCACAATTGCAGAAATTCCCCTAACTGTGGGTCAAAAAAGCAGAAATCCCCTATATGTTGGGGCAAAAAGACAGAAATTCTTCTTATTTTGGGGCAAATCTCAGAAATTCCACTTTTTTGGGGGCAAAATTCTAGAAATTTCACTTATTTTGGGGCAAAATTGCAGAAATTTCACTTATTTCAAGGAAAAAGGCAGAAATTTTCCTTATTTTGGGGCAAAATTGCAGAAATTTCACTTACTTCAGGGTAATAAGTCAGAATTTTTCCTTACTTTGCGGCGAAAAAGTCAGAAATTCCCTTTGTTTTGGGGGAAAGAGACAGAAATTCCACTTATTTAGAGGCAAAAATGCAGAATTTCCCCTTATTTTGGAGCAAAAATGAAGAAATTTCCCTTTTTTATGGCAAAAATGTATGCATTCTTCTTATTTTCAGGCAAAAAGGCAGAAATTCCCCGTATTTTGGAGCAAAATTGCAGAAATTCCCCTAATTGTGGGGCAAAAAGGCAGAAATTCCCTATATGTTGTGGCAAAAAGACAGAAATTCTCATTATTTTGGGGCAAAACTCAGAAATTCCACTTATTTTGGGGCAAAATTCCAGAAATTTCCCTTATTTTGGGGCAAAATTGCAGAAATTTGAATTATTTTGGGGCAAAATTGTAGAAATTTCACTTATTGCAGAAAAAAGTAGAAATTTTCTTATTTTGGGGCAAAAAGGCAGAAATTTCTTTTATTTTGTTAAAAAATTTTAGAAATTTTTCTTATTTTAAGGCAAAAGGGCAGAAATTTCCCATATTTTGTGGCAAAAATGCAGAAATTCCCCTTATTCTGAGGTAAAAAGTCTGAAATTCCCCTTATTTGGGGGCAAAAAGGCAGAAATTTCACTTATTTTGGGGCAAAATTGCAGAAATTTCACTTATTTCAGGGCAATAAGTCAGAAATTTTCTTTATTTTGGGGCAAAATGGCAGAAATTTCCTTTGTTTTGAGAGAAAAAGACAGAAATTCCACTGATTTAGAGGCAAAAAGCAGAAATTCCCCTTATTTTGGAGCAAAAATGAAGAAATTTCCCTTTTTTATGGCAAAAAGGTATGCATTCTTCTTATTTTCGGGCAAAAAGGCAGATATTCCCCGTATTTTGGAGCAAAATTGCAGTAATTCCTCTAATAGTGGGGCAAAAAAGCAGAAATTCCCTATATGTTAGGGCAAAAAGACAGAAATTCTCCTTATTTTGGGGCAGAACTCAGAAATTCCACTTATTTTGGGGTAAAATTCCAGAAATTTCCCCTATTTTAGATCAAAATTGCAGAAATTTTACTTATTTTGGGGCAAAATTGCAGAAATTTCACTAATTTCAGCGAAAAAAGGCAGAAATTTTCCTTATTTTGGGGCAAAAAGGCAGAAATTCTTAATATTTTGTGGCAAAAATGCAGAAATTCCCCTTATTTTGAGGTAAAAAGGCTGAAATTCCCGTTATTTTGGGGCAAAAAGGCAGAAATTTCCCTTATTTTGGGGCAAAATTGAAGAAATTTCACTTATTTCAGGGTAATAATTCAGAAATTTTTTTTTATTTTGGGGCAAAAAAGATAGAAATTCCCTTTGTTTTGGGGGAAAAAGACAGAAATTCCACTTATTTAGAGGCAAAAAATTAGAAATTCCCCTTATTTTGGAGCAAAAATGAAGAAATTTCCTTTTTTTTCTGGCAAAAAGGTATGCATTCTTCTTATTTTCGGGCAAAAAGGCAGAAATTCCCCGTATTTTGGAGCAAAATTGCAGAAATTCCCCTAATTGTGGGGCAAAAAGGCAAAAATTCCCTATATGTTAGGGCAAAAAACAGAAATTCTCTTTAGTTTGGTGCAAAACTCAAAATTCCACTTATTTTAGGGCAAAATTCCAGAAATTTCACTTATTTTGGGGCAAAATTGCAGAAATTTCACTTATTTTGGGGCAAAATTGCAGAAATTTCACTTATTTCAGGGAAAAAAAGGCAGAAATTTTCTTTATTTTGGGGCAAAAAGGCAGAAATTCCTAATATTTTGTGGCAAAAATGCAGAATTCCCCTTATTTTGAGGTAAAAAGGTTGAAATTCTCTTTTTTGGGGACCAAAAGGAAGAAATTTCCCTTATTTTGGGGCAAAATTGCAGAAATTTCACTTATTTCAGGGTAACTGGTCAGAAATTTTTCTTATTTTGGGGCAAAAAGACAGGAATTCCCTTTGTTTTGGGGTAAAAAGACAGAAATTCCAGTTATTTAGAGGGAAAAAAGCAGAAATTCCCCTTATTTTGGAGCAAAAATTAAGAAATTCCCTTTTATTATGGCAAAAATGTATGCATTCTTCTTATTTTCGGGCAAAAGGCAGGAATTCCCAGTATTTTGGAGCAAACTTGCAGAAATTCCCCTAATTGTGGGGCAAAAAAGCAGAAATTCCCTATATGTTAGGGCAAAAAAACAGAAATTCTCCTTATTTTGGGGCAAACTCAGAAATTCCACTTATTTTGGGGCAAAATTCCAGAAATTTTTCTTATTTTGGGGAAAAATTGCAGAAATTTCACTTATTTTGGGGCAAAATTGCAGAAATTTCACTTATTTCAGGGAAAAAAGGCAGAAATTTTCTTTATTTTGGTGCAAAAAGGCAGAAATTTCCTTTGTTTTGGGAGAAAAAGACAGAAATTCCACTTATTTAGAGGCAAAAAAGCAGAAATTCCCCTTATTTTGGAGCAAAATTGCAGAAATTCCCCTAATTGTGGGTCAAAAAAGCAGAAATTCCCTATATGTTGGGGCAAAAAGACAGATATTCTCCTTATTTTGGGGCAAATCTCAGAAATTCCATTTTTTTTTGGTGCAAAATTCCAGAAATTTCACTTATTTTGGGGCAAAATTCCAGAAATTTCACTTATATTGGGGCAAAATTGCAGAAATTTAACTTATTTTGGGGCAAAATTCCAGAAATTTCACTTATTTCAGGGAAAAAGGCAGAAATTTTCCTTATTTTGGGGCAAAATTGCAGAAATTTCACTTACTTCAGGGTAATAAGTCAGAATTTTTCCTTACTTTGGGGCAAAAAAGACAGAAATTCCCTTTGCTTTGGGGGAAAAAGACAGAAATTCCACTTATTTAGAGGAAAAAATGCAGAAATTCCCCTTATTTTGGAGCAAAAATGAAGAAATTTCTCTTTTTTATGGCAAAAATGTATGCATTCTTCTTATTTTCAGGCAAAAAGGCAGAAATTCCCCGTATTTTGGAGCAAAATTGCAGAAATTCCCCTAATTGTGGGGCAAAAAGGCAGAAATTCCCTATATGTTGTGGCAAAAAGACAGAAATTCTCATTATTTTGGGGCAAAACTCAGAAATTCCACTTATTTTGGGGCAAAATTCCAGAAATTTCCCTTATTTTGGGGCAAAATTGCAGAAATTTGAATTATTTTGGGGCAAAATTGTAGAAATTTCACTTATTGCAGAAAAAAGTAGAAATTTTCTTATTTTGGGGCAAAAAGGCAGAAATTTCTTTTATTTTGTTAAAAAATTTTAGAAATTTTTCTTATTTTAAGGCAAAAGGGCAGAAATTTCCCATATTTTGTGGCAAAAATGCAGAAATTCCCCTTATTCTGAGGTAAAAAGTCTGAAATTCCCCTTATTTGGGGGCAAAAAGGCAGAAATTTCACTTATTTTGGGGCAAAATTGCAGAAATTTCACTTATTTCAGGGCAATAAGTCAGAAATTTTCTTTATTTTGGGGCAAAATGGCAGAAATTTCCTTTGTTTTGAGAGAAAAAGACAGAAATTCCACTGATTTAGAGGCAAAAAGCAGAAATTCCCCTTATTTTGGAGCAAAAATGAAGAAATTTCCCTTTTTTATGGCAAAAAGGTATGCATTCTTCTTATTTTCGGGCAAAAAGGCAGATATTCCCCGTATTTTGGAGCAAAATTGCAGTAATTCCTCTAATAGTGGGGCAAAAAAGCAGAAATTCCCTATATGTTAGGGCAAAAAGACAGAAATTCTCCTTATTTTGGGGCAGAACTCAGAAATTCCACTTATTTTGGGGTAAAATTCCAGAAATTTCCCCTATTTTAGATCAAAATTGCAGAAATTTTACTTATTTTGGGGCAAAATTGCAGAAATTTAACTAATTTCAGCGAAAAAAGGCAGAAATTTTCCTTATTTTGGGGCAAAAAGGCAGAAATTCTTAATATTTTGTGGCAAAAATGCAGAAATTCCCCTTATTTTGAGGTAAAAAGGCTGAAATTCCCGTTATTTTGGGGCAAAAAGGCAGAAATTTCCCTTATTTTGGGGCAAAATTGAAGAAATTTCACTTATTTCAGGGTAATAATTCAGAAATTTTTTTTTATTTTGGGGCAAAAAAGATAGAAATTCCCTTTGTTTTGGGGGAAAAAGACAGAAATTCCACTTATTTAGAGGCAAAAAATTAGAAATTCCCCTTATTTTGGAGCAAAAATGAAGAAATTTCCTTTTTTTTCTGGCAAAAAGGTATGCATTCTTCTTATTTTCGGGCAAAAAGGCAGAAATTCCCCGTATTTTGGAGCAAAATTGCAGAAATTCCCCTAATTGTGGGGCAAAAAGGCAAAAATTCCCTATATGTTAGGGCAAAAAACAGAAATTCTCTTTAGTTTGGTGCAAAACTCAAAATTCCACTTATTTTAGGGCAAAATTCCAGAAATTTCACTTATTTTGGGGCAAAATTGCAGAAATTTCACTTATTTTGGGGCAAAATTGCAGAAATTTCACTTATTTCAGGGAAAAAAAGGCAGAAATTTTCTTTATTTTGGGGCAAAAAGGCAGAAATTCCTAATATTTTGTGGCAAAAATGCAGAATTCCCCTTATTTTGAGGTAAAAAGGTTGAAATTCTCTTTTTTGGGGACCAAAAGGAAGAAATTTCCCTTATTTTGGGGCAAAATTGCAGAAATTTCACTTATTTCAGGGTAACTGGTCAGAAATTTTTCTTATTTTGGGGCAAAAAGACAGGAATTCCCTTTGTTTTGGGGTAAAAAGACAGAAATTCCAGTTATTTAGAGGGAAAAAAGCAGAAATTCCCCTTATTTTGGAGCAAAAATTAAGAAATTCCCTTTTATTATGGCAAAAATGTATGCATTCTTCTTATTTTCGGGCAAAAGGCAGGAATTCCCAGTATTTTGGAGCAAACTTGCAGAAATTCCCCTAATTGTGGGGCAAAAAAGCAGAAATTCCCTATATGTTAGGGCAAAAAAACAGAAATTCTCCTTATTTTGGGGCAAACTCAGAAATTCCACTTATTTTGGGGCAAAATTCCAGAAATTTTTCTTATTTTGGGGAAAAATTGCAGAAATTTCACTTATTTTGGGGCAAAATTGCAGAAATTTCACTTATTTCAGGGAAAAAAGGCAGAAATTTTCTTTATTTTGGTGCAAAAAGGCAGAAATTTCCTTTGTTTTGGGAGAAAAAGACAGAAATTCCACTTATTTAGAGGCAAAAAAGCAGAAATTCCCCTTATTTTGGAGCAAAATTGCAGAAATTCCCCTAATTGTGGGTCAAAAAAGCAGAAATTCCCTATATGTTGGGGCAAAAAGACAGATATTCTCCTTATTTTGGGGCAAATCTCAGAAATTCCATTTTTTTTTGGTGCAAAATTCCAGAAATTTCACTTATTTTGGGGCAAAATTCCAGAAATTTCACTTATATTGGGGCAAAATTGCAGAAATTTAACTTATTTTGGGGCAAAATTCCAGAAATTTCACTTATTTCAGGGAAAAAGGCAGAAATTTTCCTTATTTTGGGGCAAAATTGCAGAAATTTCACTTACTTCAGGGTAATAAGTCAGAATTTTTCCTTACTTTGCGGCGAAAAAGTCAGAAATTCCCTTTGTTTTGGGGGAAAGAGACAGAAATTCCACTTATTTAGAGGCAAAAATGCAGAAATTCCCCTTATTTTGGAGCAAAAATGAAGAAATTTCCCTTTTTTATGGCAAAAATGTATGCATTCTTCTTATTTTCAGGCAAAAAGGCAGAAATTCCCCGTATTTTGGAGCAAAATTGCAGAAATTCCCCTAATGGTGGGGCAAAAAGGCAGAAATTCCCTATATGTTGTGGCAAAAAGACAGAAATTCTCATTATTTTGGGGCAAAACTCAGAAATTCCACTTATTTTGGGGCAAAATTCCAGAAATTTCACTTATTTTGGGGCAAAATTGCAGAAATTTGAATTATTTTGGGGCAAAATTGTAGAAATTTCACTTATTGCAGAAAAAAGTAGAAATTTTCTTATTTTGGGGCAAAAAGGCAGAAATTTCTTTTATTTTGTTAAAAAATTTTAGAAATTTTTCTTATTTTAAGGCAAAAGGGCAGAAATTTCCCATATTTTGTGGCAAAAATGCAGAAATTCCCCTTATTCTGAGGTAAAAAGTCTGAAATTCCCCTTATTTGGGGGCAAAAAGGCAGAAATTTCACTTATTTTGGGGCAAAATTGCAGAAATTTCACTTATTTCAGGGCAATAAGTCAGAAATTTTCTTTATTTTGGGGCAAAATGGCAGAAATTTCCTTTGTTTTGAGAGAAAAAGACAGAAATTCCACTGATTTAGAGGCAAAAAGCAGAAATTCCCCTTATTTTGGAGCAAAAATGAAGAAATTTCCCTTTTTTATGGCAAAAAGGTATGCATTCTTCTTATTTTCGGGCAAAAAGGCAGATATTCCCCGTATTTTGGAGCAAAATTGCAGTAATTCCTTTAATAGTGGGGCAAAAAAGCAGAAATTCCCTATATGTTAGGGCAAAAAGACAGAAATTCTCCTTATTTTGGGGCAGAACTCAGAAATTCCACTTATTTTGGGGTAAAATTCCAGAAATTTCCCCTATTTTAGATCAAAATTGCAGAAATTTTACTTATTTTGGGGCAAAATTGCAGAAATTTCACTTATTTCAGCGAAAAAAGGCAGAAATTTTCCTTATTTTGGGGCAAAAAGGCAGAAATTCTTAATATTTTGTGGCAAAAATGCAGAAATTCCCCTTATTTTGAGGTAAAAAGGCTGAAATTCCCGTTATTTTGGGGCAAAAAGGCAGAAATTTCCCTTATTTTGGGGCAAAATTGAAGAAATTTCACTTATTTCAGGGTAATAATTCAGAAATTTTTTTTTATTTTGGGGCAAAAAAGATAGAAATTCCCTTTGTTTTGGGGGAAAAAGACAGAAATTCCACTTATTTAGAGGCAAAAAATTAGAAATTCCCCTTATTTTGGAGCAAAAATGAAGAAATTTCCTTTTTTTTCTGGCAAAAAGGTATGCATTCTTCTTATTTTCGGGCAAAAAGGCAGAAATTCCCCGTATTTTGGAGCAAAATTGCAGAAATTCCCCTAATTGTGGGGCAAAAAGGCAAAAATTCCCTATATGTTAGGGCAAAAAACAGAAATTCTCTTTAGTTTGGTGCAAAACTCAAAATTCCACTTATTTTAGGGCAAAATTCCAGAAATTTCACTTATTTTGGGGCAAAATTGCAGAAATTTCACTTATTTTGGGGCAAAATTGCAGAAATTTCACTTATTTCAGGGAAAAAAAGGCAGAAATTTTCTTTATTTTGGGGCAAAAAGGCAGAAATTCCTAATATTTTGTGGCAAAAATGCAGAATTCCCCTTATTTTGAGGTAAAAAGGTTGAAATTCTCTTTTTTGGGGACCAAAAGGAAGAAATTTCCCTTATTTTGGGGCAAAATTGCAGAAATTTCACTTATTTCAGGGTAACTGGTCAGAAATTTTTCTTATTTTGGGGCAAAAAGACAGGAATTCCCTTTGTTTTGGGGTAAAAAGACAGAAATTCCAGTTATTTAGAGGGAAAAAAGCAGAAATTCCCCTTATTTTGGAGCAAAAATTAAGAAATTCCCTTTTATTATGGCAAAAATGTATGCATTCTTCTTATTTTCGGGCAAAAGGCAGGAATTCCCAGTATTTTGGAGCAAACTTGCAGAAATTCCCCTAATTGTGGGGCAAAAAAGCAGAAATTCCCTATATGTTAGGGCAAAAAAACAGAAATTCTCCTTATTTTGGGGCAAACTCAGAAATTCCACTTATTTTGGGGCAAAATTCCAGAAATTTTTCTTATTTTGGGGAAAAATTGCAGAAATTTCACTTATTTTGGGGCAAAATTG
This sequence comes from Micromys minutus, assembly GCF_963924665.1. Lineage (NCBI taxonomy): Eukaryota > Metazoa > Chordata > Mammalia > Rodentia > Muridae > Micromys > Micromys minutus. Next base: position 47,957 of record NW_027667380.1, on the reverse strand, counting down.
CAGAAATTTCACTTATTTCAGGGAAAAAAGGCAGAAATTTTCTTTATTTTGGTGCAAAAAGGCAGAAATTTCCTTTGTTTTGGGAGAAAAAGACAGAAATTCCACTTATTTAGAGGCAAAAAAGCAGAAATTCCCCTTATTTTGGAGCAAAATTGCAGAAATTCCCCTAATTGTGGGTCAAAAAAGCAGAAATTCCCTATATGTTGGGGCAAAAAGACAGATATTCTCCTTATTTTGGGGCAAATCTCAGAAATTCCATTTTTTTTGGTGCAAAATTCCAGAAATTTCACTTATTTTGGGGCAAAATTCCAGAAATTTCACTTATATTGGGGCAAAATTGCAGAAATTTAACTTATTTTGGGGCAAAATTCCAGAAATTTCACTTATTTCAGGGAAAAAGGCAGAAATTTTCCTTATTTTGGGGCAAAATTGCAGAAATTTCACTTACTTCAGGGTAATAAGTCAGAATTTTTCCTTACTTTGGGGCAAAAAAGACAGAAATTCCCTTTGCTTTGGGGGAAAAAGACAGAAATTCCACTTATTTAGAGGAAAAAATGCAGAAATTCCCCTTATTTTGGAGCAAAAATGAAGAAATTTCTCTTTTTTATGGCAAAAATATAAGCATTCTTCTTATTTTCAGGCAAAAAGGCAGAAATTCCCCGTATTTTGGAGCAAAATTGCAGAAATTCCCCTAATTGTGGGGCAAAAGGGCAGAAATTCCCTATATGTTGGGGCAAAAAGACAGAAATTCTCCTTATTTTGGGGCAAAATTGCAGAAATTTCACTTATTTCAGGGTAATAAGTCAGAAATTTTATTTATTTTGGGGCAAAATTGCAGAAATTTCACTTATTTCAGGGAAAAAAGCAGAAATTTTCTTATTTTGGGGCAAAAATGCAGAAATTCCTAATATTTTGTGGCAAAAATGCAGAAATTCCCTTTATTTTGAGGTAAAAATGCTGAAATTCCCCTTATTTGGAGGCAAAAAGGCAGAAATTCCACGTATTTTGGAACAAAATTGCAGAAATTCCCGTAATTGTGAGGTAAAAATGCAGAAATTCCCTATATGTTAGGGAAAAAAAGAGAAATTCTCCTTATTTTGGTGCAAAACTCAGAAATTCCACTTATTTTGGGGCAAAATTCCAAAAATTTCAATTATTTTGGGCCAAAATAGCAGAACTTTCTCTTATTTCGGGGAAAAAAGGCAGAAATTATCTTATTTTGGGGCAAAAAGGCAGAAATTCCTAATATTTTGTTGCAAAAATGCAGAAATTCCCCTTATTTTGAGGTAAAAAGGCTGAAATTCTTCTTATTTGGGGGCAAAAAGGCAGAAATTTCCCTTATTTTGGGCCAAAATTGCAGAAATTTCACTAATTTCAGGGTAACTGGTCAGAAATTTTCCTTATTTTGGGGCAAAAAAGACAAAAATTCCCTTGGTTTTGGGGGAAAAAGACAGAAATTCCAGTTATTTAGAGGCAAATAAGCAGAAATTCCCCTTATTTTGGAGCAAAAATGAAGAAATTTCCTTTTTTTATGGCAAAAAGGTATGCATTCTTCTTATTTTCGGGCAAAAAGGCAGTAATTCCCCGTATTTTGGAGCAAAATTGCAGAAATTCCCCTAATTGTGGGGCAAAAAAGACAAAAATTCCCTTTGTTTTGGGGGAAAAAAACAGAAATTCAACTTATTTAGAGGCAAAAAAGCAGAAATTCCCCTTATTTTGGGGCAAAATTGCAGAAATTATCCTAATTGTGGGTCAAAAAGGCAGAAATTGCCTATATGTTGGTGCAAAAAGACAGAAATTCTTTTTATTTTGGGGGAAATCTCAGAAATTCCACTTATTTTGGGGCAAAATTCCAGAAATTTCACATATTTTGGGGCAAAATTGCAGAAATTTCACTTATTTCAGAAAAAAAGGCAGAAATTTTCCTTATTTTAGGGCAAAAATGCAGAAATTCCTAATATTTTGTGGCAAAAATGCAGAAATTCCCCTTATTTTGAGGTAAAAAGGCTGAATTTCCCCTTATTTGGAGGCGAAAAGGCAGAAATTTCCCTTATTTTGGGTCAAAATTGCAGAAGTTTCACTTACTTCAGGGTAATAAGTCAGAATTTTTCCTTATTTTGGGGCAAAAAAGACAGAAATTCCCTTTGTTTTGGGGTAAAAAGACAGAAATTCCAGTTATTTAGAGGCAAAAAAGTATAAATTCCCCTTATTTTGGAGAAAAAATGAAAAAATTTCTCTTTTTTATGGCAAAAAGGTATGCATTCTTCTTATTTTCGGGCAAAAAGGCAGAAATTCCCCGTATTTTGGAGCAAAATTGCAGAAATTCCGCTAAATGTGGGGCAAAAAGGCAGAAAATCCCTATATGTTGGGGCAAAAAGACAGAAATTCTCCTTATTTTGGGGCAAAACTCAGAAATTCCACTTATTTTGGGGCAAAATTCCAGAAATTTCCCTTATTTTGGGGCAAAATTCCAGAAATATCACTTATTTTGGGGCAAAATTGCAGAAATTTCACTTATTTCAGGGTAATAAGTCAGAAATTTTTTTTATTTTTGGGCAAAAAAGACAGAAATTCCCTTTGTTTTGGGGGAAAAAGACAGAAATTCCACATATTTAGAGGCAAAAAAGCAGAATTTCCCCTTTTTTGGAGCAAAAATGATGAAATTTCCTTTTTTTATGGCAAAAAGTATGCATTCTTCTTATTTTCAGTCAAAAAAGCAGAAATTCCCTGTATTTTGGAATAAAATTGCAGAAATTCCCCTAATTGTGGAGCAAAAAGGCAGAAAATCCCTATATGTTAGGGCAAAAAAGAGAAATTCTCCTTATTTTGGTGAAAAACTCAGAAATTCGACTTATTTGGGGGCAAAATTCCAGAAATTTCACTTATTTCAGGGAAAAAAGGCAGAAATTTTCTTATTTTGGGGCAAAAAGGCAGAAATTCCTAATATTTTGTGGCAAAAAATGCAGAAATTCCCCTTATTTTGAGGTAAAAGGCTGAAATTCTCCTTATTTGGGGGCAAAAAGGCAAATTTCCCTTATTTTGAGGCAAAATTGCAGAAATTTCACTTATTTCAGGGTAACTGGTCAGAAATTTATCTTATTTTGGGGCAAAAAGACAGGAATTCCCTTTGTTTTGGGGAAAAAAGAAAGAAATTCCAGTTATTTAGAGGCAAAAAAACAGAAATTCCGCTTATATTGGAGCAAAAATGAAGAAATTTCCTTTTTTTATGGCAAAAAGGTATGCATCCTTCTTATTTTCGGGCAAAAAGGCAGTAATTCCCTGTATTTTGGAGCAAAATTGCAGAAATTCCCCTAATTGTGGGGCAAAAATGACAAAAATTCCCTTTGTTTTGAAGGAAAAAGACAGAAATTCCACTTATTTCAAGGCAAAAAAGTAGAAATTCCTCTTATTTTGGAGCAAAATTGCAAAAATTCCTCTAATTGTGGTTCAAAAATGCAGAAATTCCCTATATGTTGGGGCAAAAAGACAGAAATTCTTTTTTTTGGGGGGGGCAAATCTCAGAAATTCCACTTATTTTGGGGCAAAATTCAAGAAATTTCACTTATTTTGGAGCAAAATTGCAGAACTTTCACGTATTTTGGGGCAAAATTTCAGAAATTTCACTTATTTCAGGGAAAAAAGGCAGAAATTTTCCTTATTTTGGGGCAAAAATTCAGAAATTCCTAATATTTTGTGGCAAAAATGCAGAAATTCTTCTTATTTTGAGGTAAAAAGGCTGAAATTCCCCTTATTTGGAGGCGAAAAGGCAGAAATTTCCCTTATTTTGGGACAAAATTGCAGAAATTTCACTTACTTCAGGGTTATAAGTCAGAATTTTTCCTTATTTTGGGGCAAAAAATACAGAAATTCCCTTTGTTTTGGGGGAAAAAGACAGAAATTCCAGGTATTTAGAGGCAAAAAAGCAGAAATTCCCCTTATTTTGGAGAAAAAATGAAGAAATTTCCCTTTTTTATGGCAAAAAGATGTGCATTCTTCTTATTTTCGGGCAAAAAGGCAGAAATTCCCCGTATTTTGGAGCAAATTGCAGAAATTCCCCTAATTGTGGGGCAAAAAGGCAGAAATTCTTATTTTGGGGCAAAACTAGGAAATTCCACTTATTTTGGGGTAATTTCCAGAAATTTCCCTTTTTTTGGCGCAAAATTGCAGAAATATCACTTATTTTGGGGCAAAATTGCAGGAATTTCACTTATTTCAGGGAAAAAAGCAGAAATTTTCTTATTTTGGAAAAAAAAGGCAGAAATTCCTAATATTTTGTGGCAAAAATGCAGAAATTCCCCTTATTTTGAGGGAAAAAGCCTGAAATTCCTCTTATTTGGGGGCAAAAAGTAAGAAATTTCCCTTATTTTGGGGCAAAATTGCAGAAATTCCCCTAATTGTGGGGCAAAAACGCAGAAATTCCATGTATGTTAGGGCATAAAACAGAAATTCTCCTTATTTTGGTGCGAAACTCAGAAATTCCACTTATTTTGGGGCAAAATTCCAGAAATTTCACTTATTTTGGAGCAAAATTGCAGAAATTTCACTTACTTTGTGGCAAAATTGAAGAAATTTCACTTATTTCAGGGAAAAAAGGCAGAAATTTTCTTATTTTGGGGCAAAAACGAAGAAATTCCTAATATTTTGTGGCAAAAATGCAGAAATTCCTATTATTTTGAGGTAAAAACGCTGAAATTCTCCTTATTTGGGGGCAAAAAGGCAGAAATTTCCCTTATTTTGGGGCAAAATTGCAGAAATTTCACTTATTTCAGGGTAACTGGTCAGAAATTTTCCTTATTTTGGGGCAAAAATACAGGAATTCTCTTTGTTTTGGGGGAAAAAGACAGAATTTCCAGTTATTTAGAGGCAAAAAAGCAGAAATTCCCCTTATTTTTGAGCAGAAATGAAGAAATTTCCTTTTTTTACGGCAAAAAGGTATGCATTCTTTTTATTTTCAGGCAAAAAGGCAGTAATTCCCCGTATTTTGGAGCAAAATTGCAGAAATTCCTCTAATTGTGGGGCAAAAAAGCAGAAATTCCCTATATGTTGGGGCAAAAAGACAGAAATTCTCCTTATTTTGGGGCAAATCTCAGAAATTCCACCTTTTTTGGGGCAAAATTCCAGAAATTTCACTTATTTTGTGGCAAAATTGCAGAAATTTCACTTATTTTGCGCAAAATTGCAGAAATTTCAGTTATTTCAGGGAAAAAAAGCAGAAATTTTCTTATTTTGGTGCAAAAAGGCAGAAATTCCTATTATGTTGTGGCAAAAATGCAGAAATTCCCCTTATTTTGAGGTAAAAATGCTGAAATTGCCCTTATTTGGGGGCAAAAATGCTGAAATTTCCCTTTTTTTGAGGCAAAATTGCAGAAATTTCACTTACTTCAGGGTAATAGGTCTGAAATTTTTCTTATTTTGGGGCAGAAAAGACAGAAACTCCTTTTGTTTTGGGAAAAAAAGACAGAAATTCCACTTATTTAGAGGCAAAAAATCAGAAATTTCACTTATTTTGGAGCAAAAATGAAGAAATTTCCGTTTTTTATGGCAAAAAGGTATGCATTGTTCTTATTTTCGGGCAAAAAAGCATAAATTCCCCATATTTTGGAGCAAAATTGCAGAAATTCCCCTAATTGTGGGGCAAAAGAGCAGAAATTCCCTCTATGTTGGGGCAAAAAGAGAGAAATTCTCCTTATTTTGGGGCAAAACGCAGAAATTCCACTTATTTTGGGGCAAAATTCTAGAAATTTCCCTTATTTTAGGGCAAAATTGCAGAAATTTCACTTATTTTGGGGCAAAATTGCAGAAATTTCACTTATTTCAGGGGAAAAATGCAGAAATTTTCTTATTTTGGGGCAAAAATGCAGAAATTCCTTATATTTTGTGGCAAAAATGCAGAAATTTCCCTTTTTTTGAGGTAAAAAGGCTGAAATTCCCCTTATGTGCGGGCAAAAAGGCAGAAATTTCCCTTATTTCGGGGCAAAATTGCAGAAATTTTACTTATTTCAGGGTAATAAGTCAGAAATTTTCCTTATTTTGGGGCAAAAAAACCAGAAATTCCTTTTATTTTGGGTGAAAAAGACAGAAATTCCACTTATTTAGAGGCAAAAAAGCAGAAATTCCCCTTATTTTGGAGCAAAAATGAAGAAATTTCCTTTTTTTATGGCAAAAAAGGTATGCAGTCTTCTTATTTTCGGGCAAAAAGGCAGAAATTCCCCGTATTTTGGAGCAAAATTGCAGAAATTTCCCTAATTGTGGGGCAAAAAGGCAGAAATTCCCTATATGTTAGTGCAAAAAACAGAAATTCTCATTATTTTGGCGCCAAATAAGAAATTCCACTTTTTGGGGCAAAATTCTAGAAATTTCCCTTATTTTGGGGCAAAATTGCAGAAATTTGACTTATTTTGGGGCAAAATTGCAGAAATTTTACATATTGCAGAAAAAAGTAGAAATTTACTTATTTTGGGGCAAAAAGGCAGAAATTTCTTTTATTATGTTAAAAAATTTCAGAAATTTTTCTTATTTTAAGGCAAAAAGGCAGAAATTTCCCATATTTTGGGGAAAAAATGCAGAAATTCCACTTATTCTGAGGTAAAAGGCTGAATTTCCCCTTATTTGGGGGCAAAAAAGCAGAAATTTCTCTTATTTTGGGGCAAAATTGCAGAAATTTCACTTATTTCAGGGTAATAAGTCAGAAATTTTTTATTTTGGGGCAAAAAGGCAGAAATTTCCTTTGTTTTGGAAAAAGACAGAAATTCCACTTATTTAGAGGCAAAAAAGCAGAAATTCCCCTTATTTTGGAGCAAAATTGCAGAAATTCCCCTAACTGTGGGTCAAAAAAGCAGAAATCCCCTATATGTTGGGGCAAAAAGACAGAAATTCTTCTTATTTTGGGGCAAATCTCAGAAATTCCACTTTTTTGGGGGCAAAATTCTAGAAATTTCACTTATTTTGGGGCAAAATTGCAGAAATTTCACTTATTTCAAGGAAAAAGGCAGAAATTTTCCTTATTTTGGGGCAAAATTGCAGAAATTTCACTTACTTCAGGGTAATAAGTCAGAATTTTTCCTTACTTTGCGGCGAAAAAGTCAGAAATTCCCTTTGTTTTGGGGGAAAGAGACAGAAATTCCACTTATTTAGAGGCAAAAATGCAGAAATTCCCCTTATTTTGGAGCAAAAATGAAGAAATTTCCCTTTTTTATGGCAAAAATGTATGCATTCTTCTTATTTTCAGGCAAAAAGGCAGAAATTCCCCGTATTTTAGAGCAAAATTGCAGAAATTCCCCTAATTGTGGGGCAAAAAGGCAGAAATTCCCTATATGTTGTGGCAAAAAGACAGAAATTCTCATTATTTTGGGGCAAAACTCAGAAATTCCACTTATTTTGGGGCAAAATTCCAGAAATTTCCCTTATTTTGGGGCAAAATTGCAGAAATTTGAATTATTTTGGGGCAAAATTGTAGAAATTTCACTTATTGCAGAAAAAAGTAGAAATTTTCTTATTTTGGGGCAAAAAGGCAGAAATTTCTTTTATTTTGTTAAAAAATTTTAGAAATTTTTCTTATTTTAAGGCAAAAGGGCAGAAATTTCCCATATTTTGTGGCAAAAATGCAGAAATTCCCCTTATTCTGAGGTAAAAAGGCTGAAATTCCCCTTATTTGGGGGCAAAAAGGCAGAAATTTCACTTATTTTGGGGCAAAATTGCAGAAATTTCACTTATTTCAGGGCAATAAGTCAGAAATTTTCTTTATTTTGGGGCAAAATGGCAGAAATTTCCTTTGTTTTGAGAGAAAAAGACAGAAATTCCACTGATTTAGAGGCAAAAATCAGAAATTCCCCTTATTTTGGAGCAAAAATGAAGAAATTTCCCTTTTTTATGGCAAAAAGGTATGCATTCTTCTTATTTTCGGGCAAAAAGGCAGATATTCCCCGTATTTTGGAGCAAAATTGCAGTAATTCCTCTAATAGTGGGGCAAAAAAGCAGAAATTCCCTATATGTTAGGGCAAAAAGACAGAAATTCTCCTTATTTTGGGGCAGAACTCAGAAATTCCACTTATTTTGGGGTAAAATTCCAGAAATTTCCCCTATTTTAGATCAAAATTGCAGAAATTTTACTTATTTTGGGGCAAAATTGCAGAAATTTCACTTATTTCAGCGAAAAAAGGCAGAAATTTTCCTTATTTTGGGGCAAAAAGGCAGAAATTCTTAATATTTTGTGGCAAAAATGCAGAAATTCCCCTTATTTTGAGGTAAAAAGGCTGAAATTCCCGTTATTTTGGGGCAAAAAGGCAGAAATTTCCCTTATTTTGGGGCAAAATTGAAGAAATTTCACTTATTTCAGGGTAATAATTCAGAAATTTTTTTTTATTTTGGGGCAAAAAAGATAGAAATTCCCTTTGTTTTGGGGGAAAAAGACAGAAATTCCACTTATTTAGAGGCAAAAAATTAGAAATTCCCCTTATTTTGGAGCAAAAATGAAGAAATTTCCTTTTTTTTCTGGCAAAAAGGTATGCATTCTTCTTATTTTCGGGCAAAAAGGCAGAAATTCCCCGTATTTTGGAGCAAAATTGCAGAAATTCCCCTAATTGTGGGGCAAAAAGGCAAAAATTCCCTATATGTTAGGGCAAAAAACAGAAATTCTCTTTAGTTTGGTGCAAAACTCAAAATTCCACTTATTTTAGGGCAAAATTCCAGAAATTTCACTTATTTTGGGGCAAAATTGCAGAAATTTCACTTATTTTGGGGCAAAATTGCAGAAATTTCACTTATTTCAGGGAAAAAAAGGCAGAAATTTTCTTTATTTTGGGGCAAAAAGGCAGAAATTCCTAATATTTTGTGGCAAAAATGCAGAATTCCCCTTATTTTGAGGTAAAAAGGTTGAAATTCTCTTTTTTGGGGACCAAAAGGAAGAAATTTCCCTTATTTTGGGGCAAAATTGCAGAAATTTCACTTATTTCAGGGTAACTGGTCAGAAATTTTTCTTATTTTGGGGCAAAAAGACAGGAATTCCCTTTGTTTTGGGGTAAAAAGACAGAAATTCCAGTTATTTAGAGGGAAAAAAGCAGAAATTCCCCTTATTTTGGAGCAAAAATTAAGAAATTCCCTTTTATTATGGCAAAAATGTATGCATTCTTCTTATTTTCGGGCAAAAGGCAGGAATTCCCAGTATTTTGGAGCAAACTTGCAGAAATTCCCCTAATTGTGGGGCAAAAAAGCAGAAATTCCCTATATGTTAGGGCAAAAAAACAGAAATTCTCCTTATTTTGGGGCAAACTCAGAAATTCCACTTATTTTGGGGCAAAATTCCAGAAATTTTTCTTATTTTGGGGAAAAATTGCAGAAATTTCACTTATTTTGGGGCAAAATTGCAGAAATTTCACTTATTTCAGGGAAAAAAGGCAGAAATTTTCTTTATTTTGGTGCAAAAAGGCAGAAATTTCCTTTGTTTTGGGAGAAAAAGACAGAAATTCCACTTATTTAGAGGCAAAAAAGCAGAAATTCCCCTTATTTTGGAGCAAAATTGCAGAAATTCCCCTAATTGTGGGTCAAAAAAGCAGAAATTCCCTATATGTTGGGGCAAAAAGACAGATATTCTCCTTATTTTGGGGCAAATCTCAGAAATTCCATTTTTTTTTGGTGCAAAATTCCAGAAATTTCACTTATTTTGGGGCAAAATTCCAGAAATTTCACTTATATTGGGGCAAAATTGCAGAAATTTAACTTATTTTGGGGCAAAATTCCAGAAATTTCACTTATTTCAGGGAAAAAGGCAGAAATTTTCCTTATTTTGGGGCAAAATTGCAGAAATTTCACTTACTTCAGGGTAATAAGTCAGAATTTTTCCTTACTTTGGGGCAAAAAAGACAGAAATTCCCTTTGCTTTGGGGGAAAAAGACAGAAATTCCACTTATTTAGAGGAAAAAATGCAGAAATTCCCCTTATTTTGGAGCAAAAATGAAGAAATTTTTCTTTTTTATGGCAAAAATATAAGCATTCTTCTTATTTTCAGGCAAAAAGGCAGAAATTCCCCGTATTTTGGAGCAAAATTGCAGAAATTCCCCTAATTGTGGGGCAAAAAGGCAGAAATTCCATATATGTTGCGGCAAAAAGACAGAAATTCTCATTATTTTGGGGCAAAACTCAGAAATTCCACTTATTTTGGGGCAAAATTCCAGAAATTTCCCTTATTTTGGGGCAAAATTGCAGAAATTTCCCTTATTTTGGGGCAAAATTCCAGAAATTTCACTTATTGCAGAAAAAAGTAGAAATATTCTTATTTTGGGGCAAAAAGTCAGAAATTTCTTATGTTTTGGTACAAATTTTTAGAAATTTTTGTTATTTTAAGGCAAAAAGGCAGAAATTTCCCATATGTTGGGGCAAAAATGCAGAAATTCCCCTTATTATGAGGGAAAAAGCCTGAAATTTCCCTTATTTTGGGGCAAAATTCCAGAAATTTCACTTATTTTGGGGCAAAATTGCAGAAATTTCACTTATTTCAGGGAAAAAAGGCAAAAATTTTTTTTAATTTTGGGGCAAAAAGGCAAAATTCCTAATATTTTGTGGCAAAAATTCAGAAATTCTTCTTATTTTGAGGTAAAAAGGCTGAAATTCTCCTTATTTGGGGGCAAAAATGCAGAAATTTCCCTTATTTTGGGGCAAAATTGCAGAAATTTAACTTATTTCAGGGTAACTTGTCAAAAATTTTCCTTATTTTGGGGCAAAAAGACAGGAATTCCCTTTGTTTTGGGGGAAAAAGACAGAAATTCCAGTTATTTAGAGGCAAAAAAGCAGAAATTCCCCTTATTTTGGAGCAAAAATGAAGAAATTTCCTTTTTTATGGCAAAAAATTATGCATTCTTCTTATTTTCGGGCAAAAAGGCAGTAATTCCCCGTATTTTGGAGCAAAATTGCAAAATTCCCCTAATTGTGGGGCAAAAAAGCAGAAATTCCCTATATGTTGTGGCAAAAAGACAGAAATTCTCATTATTTGGGGGCAAAACGCAGAAATTCCACTTATTTTGGGGCAAAATTCCAGAAATTTTTCTTATTTTGGGGCAAAATTGCAGAAATTTCACTAATTTTGGGGCAAAATTGCAGAAATTTCACTTATCAGGGAAAAAAGGCAGAAATTTTCTTATTTTGGGGCAAAATTCCAGAAATTTCACTTATATTGGGGCAAAATTGCAGAAATTTCACTTATTTTGGGGCAAAAGTTCAGAAATTTCACTTATTTCAGGGAAAAAGGCAGAAATTATCCTTATTTTGGGGCAAAATTGCAGAAATTTCACTTACTTCAGGGTAAAAAGTCAGAATTTTTCCTCACTTTGGGGTAAAAAACCAGAAATTCCCTTTGTTTTGGGGGAAAAAGACAGAAATTCCACTTATTTAGAGGCAAAAATGCAGAAATTCCCCTTATTTTGGAGCAAAAATGAAGAAATTTCTCTTTTTTATGGCAAAAATTTATGCATTCTTCTTATTTTCAGGCAAAAAGGCAAAAATTCCTTGTATTTTGGAGCAAAATTGCAGAAATTTCCCTAATTGTGGGGCAAAAAGGCAGAAATTCCCTATATGTTGTGGCAAAAAGACAGAAATTCTCATTATTTTGGGGCAAAACTCAGAAATTCCACTTATTTTGATGCAAAATTGCAGAAATTTGAATTATTTTGGGGCAAAATTGCAGAAATTTGAATTATTTGGGGCAAAATTGCAGAAATTTCACTTATTGCAGAAAAAAGTAGAAATTTTCTTATTTTGGGGCAAAAAGGCAGAAATTTCTTTTATTTTGGTACAAAATTTTAGAAATTTTTCTTATTTTAAGGCAAAAAGGCAGAAATTTCCCATATTTTGGGGAAAAAATGCAGAAATTCCACTTATTCTGAGGTAAAAGGCTGAAATTCCCCTTATTTGGGGGCAAAAAGGCAGAAATTTCCCTTATTTTGGGGCAAAATTGCAGAAATTTCACTTATTTCAGGGCAATAAGTCAGAAATTTTCTTTATTTTGGGGCAAAATGGCAGAAATTTCCTTTGTTTTGGGAGAAAAAGACAGAAATTCCACTGATTTAGAGGCAAAAATCAGAAATTCCCCTTATTTTGGAGCAAAAATGAAGAAATTTTTCTTTTTTATGGCAAAAAGGTAGGCATTCTTCTTATTTTCGGGCAAAAAAACAGATATTCCCCGTATTTTGAAGCAAAATTGCAGTAATTCCTCTAATAGTGGGGCAAAAAAGCAGAAATTCCCTATATGTTAGGGCAAAAAGACAGAAATTCTCCTTATTTTGGGGCAGAACTCAGAAATTCCACTTATTTTGGGGTAAAATTCCAGAAATTTCCCCTATTTTAGATCAAAATTGCAGAAATTTTACTTATTTTGGGGCAAAATTGCAGAAATTTCACTTATTTCAGGGAAAAAAGGCAGAAATTTTCATTATTTTGGGGCAAAAAGGCAGAAATTCCTAATATTTTGTGGCAAAAATGCAGAAATTCCCCTTATTTTGAGGTAAAAACGCTGAAATTTCCCTTATTTGGAGGCAGAAATGCAGAAATTTTCCTTATTTTGGGGCAAAATTGCAGAAAATTTACTTATTTCAGGGTAATATGTCATTAACTTTTTTTATTTTGGGGCAAAAAAGACAGAAATTCCATTTGTTTTGAGGGAAAAAGACAGAAATTCCACTTATTTAGAGGCAAATAAGCAGAAATTCCCCTTATTTTGGTACAAAAATGAAGAAATTTCCTTTTTTTTTCTGGCAAAAAGGTATACATTCTTCTTATTTTCGGGCAAAAAGGAAGAAATTTCCCGTATTTTGGAACAAAATTGCAGAAATTCCCCTAATTGTGGGGCAAAAAGGCAGAAATTCCCTATATGTTAAGGCAAAAAACAGAAATTCTCCTTATTTTGGTGCAAAACTCAAAATTCCACTTATTTTAGGGCAAAATTCCAGAAATTTCACTTATTTTGGGGCAAAATTGCAGAAATTTCACTTATTTTGGGGCAAAATTGCAGAAATTTCACTTATATCAGGGTAACTGGTCAGAAATTTTCCTTATTTTGGGGCAAAAAGGCAGAAATTCCTAGTATTTTGTGGCAAAAATGCAGAAATTCCCCTTATTTTGATGTAAAAAAAGCTGAAATTCTCATTATTTGGGGACCAAAAGGCAGAAATTTCCCTTATTTTGGGGCAAAATTGCAGAAATTTCAATTATTTCAGGGTAACTGGTCAGAAATTTTCCTTATTTTGGGGCAAAAAGACAGGAATTCCCTTTGTTTTGGGGGAAAAAGACAGAAATTCCACTTATTTAGAGGGAAAAAAGCAGAAATTCGCCTTATTTTGGAGCAAAAATGAAGAAATTTCCTTTTTTTTATGGCAAAAAGGTATGCATTCTTCTTATTTTCGGGCAAAAAGGCAGGAATTCTCCGTATTTTGGAGCAAAATTGCAGTAATTCCCCTAATTGTGGGGCAAAAAAGCAGAAATTCCATATATGTTAGGGCAAAAAGACAGAAATTCTCCTTATTTTGGGGCAAAACTCAGAAATTCCACTTATTTTGGGGCAAAATTCCAGAAATTTCCCTTATTTTGGGGCAATATTGCAGAAATTTCACTTATTTTGGGGCAAAATTGCACAAATTTCACTTATTTCAGGGAAAATGGGCAGAAATTTTCTTTATTTTGGGGCAAAAAGGCAGAAATTCCTAATATTTTGTGGCAAAAAATGCAGAAACTCCCCTTATTTTGAGGTAAAAAGGCTGAAATTCCCCTTATTTGGGTGCAAAAAGGCTGAAATTTCCCTTATTTTGGGGAAAAATTGCAGAAATTTCACTTATTTCAGGGTAATAAGTCAGAAATTTTCCTTATTTTGGGGCCAAAAATACAGAAATTTTCTTTGTTTTCGGGGAAAAAGACAGAAATTCCACCTATTTAGAGGCAAAAAAGCAGAAATTCCCCTTATTTTGGAGCAAAATTTCAGAAATTTCCCTAATTGTGGGTCAAAAAAGCAGAAATTCCCTATATGTTGGGGCAAAAAGACAGAAATTCTCTTTATTTTGGGGCAAATCTCAGAAATTCCACTTTTTTGGGGCAAAATTCCAGAAATTTCACTTTTTTGGGGGCAAAATTCCAGAAATTTCACTTATTATGGGGCAAATTGGCAGAAATTTCACCTATTTTGGGAAAAATTGCAGAAATTTCACTTATTTCAGGGAAAAAGGCAGAAATTTTCCTTATTTTGGGGCAAAAAGGCAGAAATTCCTAATATTTTGTGGCAAAAATGCAGAAATTCCCCTTATTTTGAGGTAAAAAGGCTGAAATTCCCCTTATTTGGAAGCAAAAAGGCAGAAATTTCCCTTATTTTGGGGCAAAATTGCAGAAATTTCACTTACTTTAGGGTAATAAGTCTGAAATTTTCCTTATTTTGGGGCAAAAAAGACAGAAATTCCCTTTGTTTTGGGGGAAAAAGACAGAAATTCCACTTATTTAGAGGCAAAAAAGCAGAAATTCCCCTTATTTTGGAGCAAAAATGAAGAAATTTCCTTTTTTTATGGCAAAAAGGTATGCATTCTTTTTCTTCGGGCAAAAAGTCAGTCATTCCCCGTATTTTGGAGCAAAATTGCAGAAATTCCCCTAATTGTGGAGCAAAAAAGACAAAAATTCCCTTTGTTTTGGGGGAAAAAGACAGAAATTCCACTTATTTAGAGGCAAAAAAGCAGAAATTCCTCTTATTTTGGAGCAAAATTGCAAAAATTCTCCTAATTGTGGGTCAAAAAGGCAGAAATTCCCTATATGTTGGGGCAAAAAGACAGAAATTATTTTTATTTTGGGTCAAATCTTAGAAATTCCACTTTTTTGGGGCAAATTTCCAGAAATTTCATTTATTTTGGGGCAAAATTTCAGAAATTTCTCTTATTTTGGGGCAAAATTGCAGAAAATTCATGTATTTTGGGGAAAAATTGCAGAAATTTCACTTATTTCAGGGAAAAAAGGCAGAATTTTTCTTTATTTTGGGGCAAAAAGGCTGAAATTTCTAATATTTTGTGGCAAAAATGCAGAAATTCCGCTTATTTTGAGGTAAAAAGGCTGAAATTCCCCTTATTTGGAGGCAAAAAGGCAGAAATTTCTATTATTTTGGGGCAAAATTGCAGAAATTTCACTTACTTCAGAGTAATAAGTCAGAATTTTTTCTTATTTTGGGGCAAAAAAGACAGAAATTCCCTTTGTTGTGGGGGAAAAGGACAGAAATTCCAGTTATTTAGAGGCAAAAAAGCAGAAATTCCCCTTATTTTGGAGAAAAAATAAAGAAATTTCCTTTTTTTATGGCAAAAAGGTATGCATTCTTCTTATTTTCGGTTAAAAAAGCAGTAATTCCCCGTATTTTGGAGCAAAATTGCAGAAATTCCCCTAATTGTGGGGCAAAAAAGCTAAAAATTTCTTTTGTTTGGGGGGAAAAAGACAGAAATTCCACTTATTTAGAGGCAAAAAAGCAGAAATTCCTCTTATTTTGGAGCAAAATTGCAAAAATTCTCCTAATTGTGGGTCAAAAAGGCAGAAATTCCCTATATGTTGGGGCAAAAAGACAGAAATTATTTTTATTTTGGGTCAAATCTTAGAAATTCCACTTTTTTGGGGCAAATTTCCAGAAATTTCATTTATTTTGGGGCAAAATTTCAGAAATTTCTCTTATTTTGGGGCAAAATTGCAGAAAATTCATGTATTTTGGGGAAAAATTGCAGAAATTTCACTTATTTCAGGGAAAAAAGGCAGAATTTTTCTTTATTTTGGGGCAAAAAGGCTGAAATTTCTAATATTTTGTGGCAAAAATGCAGAAATTCCGCTTATTTTGAGGTAAAAAGGCTGAAATTCCCCTTATTTGGAGGCAAAAAGGCAGAAATTTCTATTATTTTGGGGCAAAATTGCAGAAATTTCACTTACTTCAGAGTAATAAGTCAGAATTTTTTCTTATTTTGGGGCAAAAAAGACAGAAATTCCCTTTGTTGTGGGGGAAAAGGACAGAAATTCCAGTTATTTAGAGGCAAAAAAGCAGAAATTCCCCTTATTTTGGAGAAAAAATAAAGAAATTTCCTTTTTTTATGGCAAAAAGGTATGCATTCTTCTTATTTTCGGTTAAAAAAGCAGTAATTCCCCGTATTTTGGAGCAAAATTGCAGAAATTCCCCTAATTGTGGGGCAAAAAAGCTAAAAATTTCTTTTGTTTGGGGGGAAAAAGACAGAAATTCCACTTATTTCGAGCAAAATTGCAGAAATTATCCTAATTGTGGGTCAAAAAGGCAGAAATTCCCTATATGTTGGGGCAAAAAGACAGAAATTCTTTTTATTTTGGGGGAAATCTCAGTAATTCCACTTATTTTGGGGCAAAATTCCAGAAATTTCACTTATTTTGGGGCAAAATTTCAGAAATTTCACTTATTTTGGAGCAAAATTGCAGAAATTTCACGTATTTTGGGGCAAAATTGCAGAAATTTCACTTATTTCAGAGAAAAAGGCAGAAATTTTCCTTATTTTGGGGCAAAAAGGCAGAAATTCCTAATATTTTGTAGCAAAAATGCAGAAATTTCCCTTATTTTGAGGTAAAAACCTGAAATTCCCCTTATTTGGAGGCAAAAAGGCAGAAATTTCCCTTATTTTGGGGCAAAATTGCAGAAATTTCACTTACTTCAGGGTAATAAGTCTGAAATTTTCCTTATTTTGGGGCAAAAAAGACAGAAATTCCCTTTGTTTTGGGCGAAAAAGACAGAAATTCCACTTATTTAGAGGCAAAAAAGCAGAAATTCCACTTATTTTGGAGCAAAAATGAAGAAATTTCCCTTTTTTATGGCAAAAAGGTATGCATTCTTCTTATTTTCGGGCAAAAAAGCAGAAATTCCCCGTGTTTTGGAGCAAAATTGCAGAAATTCCCCTAATTGTGGGGCAAAAGGGCAGAAATTCTTTTTATGTTGGGGCAAAAAGACAGAAATTCTCTTTATTTTGGGGCAAAACGCAGAAATTTCACTTATTTTGGGGCAAAATTCCAGAAATTTCCATTATTTTGGGGCAAAATTGCAGAAATTTCACTTATTTTGGGGCAAAATTGCAGAAATTAAACTTATTTCAGGGAAAAAAAGCAGAAATTTTCTTATTTTGGGGCAAAAATGCAGAAATTCCTAATATTTTGTGGCAAAAATGCAGAAATTCCCCTTATTTTGAGGTAAAAACGCTGAAATTCCCCTTATTTGGAGGCAAAAAGGCAGAAATTTCCCTAATTTTGGGGCAAAATTGCAGAAATTTCACTTATTTTAGGGTAATAAGTCAGAAATTTTATTTATTTTGGAGCAAAATTGCAGAAATTTCACTTATATCAGGGAAAAATAGCTGAAATTTTCTTATTTTGGGGCAAAAATGCATAAATTCCTAATATTTTGTGGCAAAAATGCAGAAATTCCCCTTATTTTGAGGTAATAAGGCTGAAATTCCCCTTATTTGGAGGCAAAAAGGCAGAAATTCCCCGTATTTTGGAACAAAATTGCAGAAATTCCCCTAATTGTGGGGTAAAAAGGCAGAAATTCCCTATATGTTAAGGCAAAAAAGAGAAATTCTCCTTATTTTGGTGCAAAACTCAGAAATTCCACTTATTTTGGGGCAAAATTCCAAAAATTTCAATTATTTTGGGCCAAAATTGCAGAAATTTTTCTTATTTCAGGGAAAAAAGGCAGAAATTTTCTTATTTTGGGGCAAAAAGGCAGAAATTCCAAATATTTTGTTGCAAAAATATAGAAATTCCCCTTATTTTGAGGTAAAAAGGCTGAAATTCTCCTTATTTGGGGGCAAAAAGGCAGAAATTCCTAATATTTTGTTGCAAAAATGCAGAAATTCTCCTTATTTTGAGGTAAAAAGGCTGAAATTCTCCTTATTTGGGGGCAAAAAGGCAGAAATTTCCCTTATTTTGGGGCAAAATTGCAGAAATTTCACTTTTTTCAAGGTAACTGGTCAGAAATTTTCCTTATTTTGGGGCAAAAAGACAGAAATTCCCTTTGTTTTGGGGGAAAAAGACAGAAATTCCAGTTATTTAGAGGCAAAAAAGCAGAAATTCCCCTTACTTTGGAGCAAAAATGAAGAAATTTCCTTTTTTTATGGCAAAAAGTTATGCATTCTTCTTATTTTCGGGTAAAAAAGCAGTAATTCCCCGTATTTTGGAGCAAAATTGCAGAAATTCCCCTAATTGTGGGGCAAAAAAGCCAAAAATTCCCTTTATTTTGGAGGAAAAAGACAGAAATTCCACTTATTTAGAGGCAAAAAAGCAGAAATTCCCCTATTTTTGGAGCAAAATTGCAGAAATTATCCTAATTGTGGGTCAAAAAGGCCGAAATTCCCTATATGTTGGGGCAAAAAGACAGAAATTCTTTTTATTTTGGGGGAAATCTCAGAAATTCCACTTATTTTGGGGCAAAATTCCAGAAATTTCACTTATTTTGAGGCAAAATTTCAGAAATTTCACTTATTTTAGAGCAAAATTGCAGAAATTTCACGTATTTTGGGGCAAAATTGCAGAAATTTCACTTATTTCAATGAAAAAGGTTGAAATTTTCCTTATTTTGGGGCAAAAAGGCAGAAATTCCTAATATTTTGTAGCAAAAATGCAGAAATTTCCCTTATTTTGTGGTAAAAACCTGAAATTCCCCTTATTTGGGGGCAAAAAGGCAGAAATTTCCCTTATTTTGGGGCAAAATTGCAGAAATTTCACTTACTTCAGGGTAATAAGTCTGAAATTTTCCTTATTTTGGGGCAAAAAAGACAGAAATTCCCTTTGTTTTGGGCGAAAAAGACAGAAATTCCACTTATTTAGAGGCCAAAAAGCAGAAATTCCACTTATTTTGGAGCAAAAATGAAGAAATTTCCCTTTTTTATGGCAAAAAGGTATGCATTCTTCTTATTTTCGGGCAAAAGGCAGGAATTCCCAGTATTTTGGAGCAAACTTGCAGAAATTCCCCTAATTGTGGGGCAAAAAAGCAGAAATTCCCTATATGTTAGGGCAAAAAAACAGAAATTCTCCTTATTTTGGGGCAAACTCAGAAATTCCACTTATTTTGGGGCAAAATTCCAGAAATTTTTCTTATTTTGGGGAAAAATTGCAGAAATTTCACTTATTTTGGGGCAAAATTGCAGAAATTTCACTTATTTCAGGGAAAAAAGGCAGAAATTTTCTTTATTTTGGTGCAAAAAGGCAGAAATTTCCTTTGTTTTGGGAGAAAAAGACAGAAATTCCACTTATTTAGAGGCAAAAAAGCAGAAATTCCCCTTATTTTGGAGCAAAATTGCAGAAATTCCCCTAATTGTGGGTCAAAAAAGCAGAAATTCCCTATATGTTGGGGCAAAAAGACAGATATTCACCTTATTTTGGGGCAAATCTCAGAAATTCCATTTTTTTTGGTGCAAAATTCCAGAAATTTCACTTATTTTGGGGCAAAATTCCAGAAATTTCACTTATATTGGGGCAAAATTGCAGAAATTTAACTTATTTTGGGGCAAAATTCCAGAAATTTCACTTATTTCAGGGAAAAAGGCAGAAATTTTCCTTATTTTGGGGCAAAATTGCAGAAATTTCACTTACTTCAGGGTAATAAGTCAGAATTTTTCCTTACTTTGGGGCAAAAAAGACAGAAATTCCCTTTGCTTTGGGGGAAAAAGACAGAAATTCCACTTATTTAGAGGAAAAAATGCAGAAATTCCCCTTATTTTGGAGCAAAAATGAAGAAATTTCTCTTTTTTATGGCTAAAATATAAGCATTCTTCTTATTTTCAGGCAAAAAGGCAGAAATTCCCCGTATTTTGGAGCAAAATTGCAGAAATTCCCCTAATTGTGGGGCAAAAAGGCAGAAATTCCATATATGTTGCGGCAAAAAGACAGAAATTCTCATTATTTTGGGGCAAAACTCAGAAATTCCACTTATTTTGGGGCAAAATTCCAGAAATTTCACTTATTGCAGAAAAAAGTAGAAATATTCTTATTTTGGGGCAAAAAGTCAGAAATTTCTTATGTTTTGGTACAAATTTTTAGAAATTTTTGTTATTTTAAGGCAAAAAGGCAGAAATTTCCCATATGTTGGGGCAAAAATGCAGAAATTCCCCTTATTATGAGGGAAAAAGCCTGAAATTTCCCTTATTTTGGGGCAAAATTCCAGAAATTTCACTTATTTTGGGGCAAAATTGCAGAAATTTCACTTATTTCAGGGAAAAAAGGCAAAAATTTTTTTTTAATTTTGGGGCAAAAAGGCAAAATTCCTAATATTTTGTGGCAAAAATTCAGAAATTCTTCTTATTTTGAGGTAAAAAGGCTGAAATTCTCCTTATTTGGGGGCAAAAATGCAGAAATTTCCCTTATTTTGGGGCAAAATTGCAGAAATTTAACTTATTTCAGGGTAACTTGTCAGAAATTTTCCTTATTTTGGGGCAAAAAGACAGGAATTCCCTTTGTTTTGGGGGAAAAAGACAGAAATTCCAGTTATTTAGAGGCAAAAAAGCAGAAATTCCCCTTATTTTGGAGCAAAAATGAAGAAATTTCCTTTTTTATGGCAAAAAATTATGCATTCTTCTTATTTTCGGGCAAAAAGGCAGTAATTCCCCGTATTTTGGAGCAAAATTGCAAAATTCCCCTAATTGTGGGGCAAAAAAGCAGAAATTCCCTATATGTTGTGGCAAAAAGACAGAAATTCTCATTATTTTGGGGCAAAACTCAGAAATTCTACTTATTTTGGGGCAAAATTCCAGAAATTTTTCTTATTTTGGGGCAAAATTGCAGAAATTTCACTAATTTTGGGGCAAAATTGCAGAAATTTCACTTATCAGGGAAAAAAGGCAGAAATTTTCTTATTTTGGGGCAAAATTCCAGAAATTTCACTTATATTGGGGCAAAATTGCAGAAATTTCACTTATTTTGGGGCAAAAGTTCAGAAATTTCACTTATTTCAGGGAAAAAGGCAGAAATTATCCTTATTTTGGGGCAAAATTGCAGAAATTTCACTTACTTCAGGGTAAAAAGTCAGAATTTTTCCTCACTTTGGGGTAAAAAACCAGAAATTCCCTTTGTTTTGGGGGAAAAAGACAGAAATTCCACTTATTTAGAGGCAAAAATGCAGAAATTCCCCTTATTTTGGAGCAAAAATGAAGAAATTTCTCTTTTTTATGGCAAAAATTTATGCATTCTTCTTATTTTCAGGCAAAAAGGCAGAAATTCCTTGTATTTTGGAGCAAAATTGCAGAAATTTCCCTAATTGTGGGGCAAAAAGGCAGAAATTCCCTATATGTTGTGGCAAAAAGACAGAAATTCTCATTATTTTGGGGCAAAACTCAGAAATTCCACTTATTTTGATGCAAAATTGCAGAAATTTGAATTATTTTGGGGCAAAATTGCAGAAATTTGAATTATTTGGGGCAAAATTGCAGAAATTTCACTTATTGCAGAAAAAAGTAGAAATTTTCTTATTTTGGGGCAAAAAGGCAGAAATTTCTTTTATTTTGGTACAAAATTTTAGAAATTTTTCTTATTTTAAGGCAAAAAGGCAGAAATTTCCCATATTTTGGGGAAAAAATGCAGAAATTCCACTTATTCTGAGGTAAAAGGCTGAAATTCCCCTTATTTGGGGGCAAAAAGGCAGAAATTTCCCTTATTTTGGGGCAAAATTGCAGAAATTTCACTTATTTCAGGGCAATAAGTCAGAAATTTTCTTTATTTTGGGGCAAAATGGCAGAAATTTCCTTTGTTTTGGGAGAAAAAGACAGAAATTCCACTGATTTAGAGGCAAAAATCAGAAATTCCCCTTATTTTGGAGCAAAAATGAAGAAATTTTTCTTTTTTATGGCAAAAAGGTAGGCATTCTTCTTATTTTCGAGCAAAAAGGCAGATATTCCCCGTATTTTGAAGCAAAATTGCAGTAATTCCTCTAATAGTGGGGCAAAAAAGCAGAAATTCCCTATATGTTAGGGCAAAAAGACAGAAATTCTCCTTATTTTGGGGCAGAACTCAGAAATTCCACTTATTTTGGGGTAAAATTCCAGAAATTTCCCCTATTTTAGATCAAAATTGCAGAAATTTTACTTATTTTGGGGCAAAATTGCAGAAATTTCACTTATTTCAGGGAAAAAAGGCAGAAATTTTCATTATTTTGGGGCAAAAAGGCAGAAATTCCTAATATTTTGTGGCAAAAATGCAGAAATTCCCCTTATTTTGAGGTAAAAACGCTGAAATTTCCCTTATTTGGAGGCAGAAATGCAGAAATTTTCCTTATTTTGGGGCAAAATTGCTGAAATTTTACTTATTTCAGGGTAATATGTCATTAACTTTTTTTATTTTGGGGCAAAAAAGACAGAAATTCCATTTGTTTTGAGGGAAAAAGACAGAAATTCCACTTATTTAGAGGCAAATAAGCAGAAATTCCCCTTATTTTGGTACAAAAATGAAGAAATTTCCTTTTTTTTTCTGGCAAAAAGGTATACATTCTTCTTATTTTCGGGCAAAAAGGAAGAAATTTCCCGTATTTTGGAACAAAATTGCAGAAATTCCCCTAATTGTGGGGCAAAAAGGCAGAAATTCCCTATATGTTAAGGCAAAAAACAGAAATTCTCCTTATTTTGGTGCAAAACTCAAAATTCCACTTATTTTAGGGCAAAATTCCAGAAATTTCACTTATTTTGGGGCAAAATTGCAGAAATTTCACTTATTTTGGGGCAAAATTGCAGAAATTTCACTTATATCAGGGTAACTGGTCAGAAATTTTCCTTATTTTGGGGCAAAAAGGCAGAAATTCCTAATATTTTGTGGCAAAAATGCAGAAATTCCCCTTATTTTGATGTAAAAAAAGCTGAAATTCTCATTATTTGGGGACCAAAAGGCAGAAATTTCCCTTATTTTGGGGCAAAATTGCAGAAATTTCAATTATTTCAGGGTAACTGGTCAGAAATTTTCCTTATTTTGGGGCAAAAAGACAGGAATTCCCTTTGTTTTGGGGGAAAAAGACAGAAATTCCACTTATTTAGAGGGAAAAAAGCAGAAATTCGCCTTATTTTGGAGCAAAAATGAAGAAATTTCCTTTTTTTATGGCAAAAAGGTATGCATTCTTCTTATTTTCGGGCAAAAAGGCAGGAATTCTCCGTATTTTGGAGCAAAATTGCAGTAATTCCCCTAATTGTGGGGCAAAAAAGCAGAAATTCCGTATATGTTAGGGCAAAAAAGCAGAAATTCCGTATATGTTAGGGCAAAAAGACAGAAATTCTCCTTATTTTGGGGCAAAACTCAGAAATTCCACTTATTTTGGGGCAAAATTCCAGAAATTTCCCTTATTTTGGGGCAATATTGCAGAAATTTCACTTATTTTGGGGCAAAATTGCACAAATTTCACTTATTTCAGGGAAAATGGGCAGAAATTTTCTTTATTTTGGGGCAAAAAGGCAGAAATTCCTAATATTTTGTGGCAAAAAATGCAGAAACTCCCCTTATTTTGAGGTAAAAAGGCTGAAATTCCCCTTATTTGGGTGCAAAAAGGCTGAAATTTCCCTTATTTTGGGGAAAAATTGCAGAAATTTCACTTATTTCAGGGTAATAAGTCAGAAATTTTCCTTATTTTGGGGCCAAAAATACAGAAATTTTCTTTGTTTTGGGGGAAAAAGACAGAAATTCCACCTATTTAGAGGCAAAAAAGCAGAAATTCCCCTTATTTTGGAGCAAAATTTCAGAAATTTCCCTAATTGTGGGTCAAAAAAGCAGAAATTCCCTATATGTTGGGGCAAAAAGACAGAAATTCTCTTTATTTTGGGGCAAATCTCAGAAATTCCACTTTTTTGGGGCAAAATTCCAGAAATTTCACTTTTTTTGGGGCAAAATTCCAGAAATTTCACTTATTATGGGGCAAATTGGCAGAAATTTCACCTATTTTGGGAAAAATTGCAGAAATTTCACTTATTTCAGGTAAAAAGGCAGAAATTTTCCTTATTTTGGGGCAAAAAGGCAGAAATTCCTAATATTTTCTGGCAAAAATGCAGAAATTCCCCTTATTTTGAGGTAAAAAGGCTGAAATTCCCCTTATTTGGAAGCAAAAAGGCAGAAATTTCCCTTATTTTGGGGCAAAATTGCAGAAATTTCACTTACTTTAGGGTAATAAGTCTGAAATTTTCCTTATTTTGGGGCAAAAAAGACAGAAATTCCCTTTGTTTTGGGGGAAAAAGACAGAAATTCCACTTATTTAGAGGCAAAAAAGCAGAAATTCCCCTTATTTTGGAGCAAAAATGAAGAAATTTCCTTTTTATGGCAAAAAGGTATGCATTCTTTTTCTTCGGGCAAAAAGTCAGTCATTCCCCGTATTTTGGAGCAAAATTGCAGAAATTCCCCTAATTGTGGAGCAAAAAAGACAAAAATTCCCTTTGTTTTGGGGGAAAAAGACAGAAATTCCACTTATTTAGAGGCAAAAAAGCAGAAATTCCTCTTATTTTGGAGCAAAATTGCAAAAATTCTCCTAATTGTGGGTCAAAAAGGCAGAAATTCCCTAAAGGTTGGGGCAAAAAGACAGAAATTATTTTTATTTTGGGTCAAATCTTAGAAATTCCACTTTTTTGGGGCAAATTTCCAGAAATTTCATTTATTTTGGGGCAAAATTTCAGAAATTTCACTTATTTTGGGGCAAAATTGCAGAAAATTCATGTATTTTGGGGAAAAATTGCAGAAATTTCACTTATTTCAAGGAAAAAAGGCAGAATTTTTCTTTATTTTGGGGCAAAAAGGCAGAAATTTCTAATATTTTGTGGCAAAAATGCAGAAATTCCGCTTATTTTGAGGTAAAAAGGCTGAAATTCCCCTTATTTGGAGGCAAAAAGGCAGAAATTTCTATTATTTTGGGGCAAAATTGCAGAAATTTCACTTACTTCAGAGTAATAAGTCAGAATTTTTTCTTATTTTGGGGCAAAAAAGACAGAAATTCCCTTTGTTGTGGGGGAAAAGGACAGAAATTCCAGTTATTTAGAGGCAAAAAAGCAGAAATTCCCCTTATTTTGGAGAAAAAATAAAGAAATTTCCTTTTTTTATGGCAAAAAGGTATGCATTCTTCTTATTTTCGGTTAAAAAAGCAGTAATTCCCCGTATTTTGGAGCAAAATTGCAGAAATTCCCCTAATTGTGGGGCAAAAAAGCTAAAAATTTCTTTTGTTTGGGGGGAAAAAGACAGAAATTCCACTTATTTAGAGGCAAAAAAGCAGAAATTCCCCTTATTTCGAGCAAAATTGCAGAAATTATCCTAATTGTGGGTCAAAAAGGCAGAAATTCCCTATATGTTGGGGCAAAAAGACAGAAATTCTTTTTATTTTGGGGGAAATCTCAGTAATTCCACTTATTTTGGGGCAAAATTCCAGAAATTTCACTTATTTTGGGGCAAAATTTCAGAAATTTCACTTATTTTGGAGCAAAATTGCAGAAATTTCACGTATTTTGGGGCAAAATTGCAGAAATTTCACTTATTTCAGAGAAAAAGGCAGAAATTTTCCTTATTTTGGGGCAAAAAGGCAGAAATTCCTAATATTTTGTAGCAAAAATGCAGAAATTTCCCTTATTTTGAGGTAAAAACCTGAAATTCCCCTTATTTGGAGGCAAAAAGGCAGAAATTTCCCTTATTTTGGGGCAAAATTGCAGAAATTTCACTTACTTCAGGGTAATAAGTCTGAAATTTTCCTTATTTTGGGGCAAAAAAGACAGAAATTCCCTTTGTTTTGGGCGAAAAAGACAGAAATTCCACTTATTTAGAGGCAAAAAAGCAGAAATTCCACTTATTTTGGAGCAAAAATGAAGAAATTTCCCTTTTTTATGGCAAAAAGGTATGCATTCTTCTTATTTTCGGGCAAAAAAGCAGAAATTCCCCGTGTTTTGGAGCAAAATTGCAGAAATTCCCCTAATTGTGGGGCAAAAGGGCAGAAATTCTTTTTATGTTGGGGCAAAAAGACAGAAATTCTCTTTATTTTGGGGCAAAACGCAGAAATTTCACTTATTTTGGGGCAAAATTCCAGAAATTTCCATTATTTTGGGGCAAAATTGCAGAAATTTCACTTATTTTGGGGCAAAATTGCAGAAATTAAACTTATTTCAAGGAAAAAAAGCAGAAATTTTCTTATTTTGGGGCAAAAATGCAGAAATTCCTAATATTTTGTGGCAAAAATGCAGAAATTCCCCTTATTTTGAGGTAAAAACGCTGAAATTCCCCTTATTTGGAGGCAAAAAGGCAGAAATTTCCCTAATTTTGGGGCAAAATTGCAGAAATTTCACTTATTTTAGGGTAATAAGTCAGAAATTTTATTTATTTTGGAGCAAAATTGCAGAAATTTCACTTATATCAGGGAAAAATAGCTGAAATTTTCTTATTTTGGGGCAAAAATGCATAAATTCCTAATATTTTGTGGCAAAAATGCAGAAATTCCCCTTATTTTGAGGTAATAAGGCTGAAATTCCCCTTATTTGGAGGCAAAAAGGCAGAAATTCCCCGTATTTTGGAACAAAATTGCAGAAATTCCCCTAATTGTGGGGTAAAAAGGCAGAAATTCCCTATATGTTAAGGCAAAAAAGAGAAATTCTCCTTATTTTGGTGCAAAACTCAGAAATTCCACTTATTTTGGGGCAAAATTCCAAAAATTTCAATTATTTTGGGCCAAAATTGCAGAAATTTTTCTTATTTCAGGGAAAAAAGGCAGAAATTTTCTTATTTTGGGGCAAAAAGGCAGAAATTCCAAATATTTTGTTGCAAAAATATAGAAATTCCCCTTATTTTGAGGTAAAAAGGCTGAAATTCTCCTTATTTGGGGGCAAAAAGGCAGAAATTCCTAATATTTTGTTGCAAAAATGCAGAAATTCTCCTTATTTTGAGGTAAAAAGGCTGAAATTCTCCTTATTTGGGGGCAAAAAGGCAGAAATTTCCCTTATTTTGGGGCAAAATTGCAGAAATTTCACTTTTTTCAAGGTAACTGGTCAGAAATTTTCCTTATTTTGGGGTAAAAAGACAGAAATTCCCTTTGTTTTGGGGGAAAAAGACAGAAATTCCAGTTATTTAGAGGCAAAAAAGCAGAAATTCCCCTTACTTTGGAGCAAAAATGAAGAAATTTCCTTTTTTTATGGCAAAAAGTTATGCATTCTTCTTATTTTCGGGTAAAAAAGCAGTAATTCCCCGTATTTTGGAGCAAAATTGCAGAAATTCCCCTAATTGTGGGGCAAAAAAGCCAAAAATTCCCTTTATTTTGGGGGAAAAAGACAGAAATTCCACTTATTTAGAGGCAAAAAAGCAGAAATTCCCCTTATTTTGGAGCAAAATTGCAGAAATTATCCTAATTGTGGGTCAAAAAGGCCGAAATTCCCTATATGTTGGGGCAAAAAGACAGAAATTCTTTTTATTTTGGGGGAAATCTCAGAAATTCCACATATTTTGGGGCAAAATTCCAGAAATTTCACTTATTTTGAGGCAAAATTTCAGAAATTTCACTTATTTTAGAGCAAAATTGCAGAAATTTCACGTATTTTGGGGCAAAATTGCAGAAATTTCACTTATTTCAATGAAAAAGGTTGAAATTTTCCTTATTTTGGGGCAAAAAGGCAGAAATTCCTAATATTTTGTAGCAAAAATGCAGAAATTTCCCTTATTTTGTGGTAAAAACCTGAAATTCCCCTTATTTGGGGGCAAAAAGGCAGAAATTTCGCTTATTTTGGGGCAAAATTGCAGAAATTTCACTTACTTCATGGTAATAAGTCTGAAATTTTCCTTATTTTGGGGCAAAAAAGACAGAAATTCCCTTTGTTTTGGGCGAAAAAGACAGAAATTCCACTTATTTAGAGGCCAAAAAGCAGAAATTCCACTTATTTTGGAGCAAAAATGAAGAAATTTCCCTTTTTTATGGCAAAAAGGTAAGCATTCTTCTTATTTTCGGGCAAAAAAGCAGAAATTCCCCGTGTTTTGGAGCAAAATTGCAGAAATTCCCCTAATTGTGGGGCAAAAGGGCAGAAATTCCCTTTATGTTGGGGCAAAAAGACAGAAATTCTCTTTATTTTAAGGCAAAACGCAGAAATTTCACTTATTTTGGGGCAAAATTCCAGAAATTTCCATTATTTTGGGGCGAAATTGCAGAAATTTCACTTATTTTGGGGCAAAATTGCAGAAATTTAACTTATTTCAGGGAAAAAAAGCAGAAATTTTCTTATTTTGGGGCAAAAATGCAGAAATTCCTAATATTTTGTGGCAAAAATGCAGAAATTCCCCTTATTTTGAGGTAAAAAGGCTGAAATTCCCCTTATTTGGAGGCAAAAAGGCAGAAATTTTCCTAATTTTGGGGCAAAATCGCAGAAATTTCACTTATTTCAGGGTAATAAGTCAGAAATTTTATTTATTTTGCGGCAAAATTGCAGAAATTTCACTTATATCAGGGAAAAATAGCTGAAATTTTCCTTATTTTGGGGCAAAAAGGCAGAAATTCCTATTATTTTGTGGCAAAAATGCAAAAATTCCCCTTATTTTGAGGTAAAAAAGCTGAAATTCCCCTTATTTGGGGGCAAAAAGGCAGAAATTTCCCTTATTTTGGGGCAACATTGCAGAAATTTCACTTACTTCAGGGTAATAAGTCTGAAATTTTCCTTATTTTGGGGCAAAAAAGACAGAAATTCCCTTTGTTTTGGGCGAAAAAGACAGAAATTCCACTTATTTAGAGGCAAAAAAGCAGAAATTCCACTTATTTTGGAGCAAAAATGAAGAAATTTCCCTTTTTTATGGCAAAAAGGTATGCATTCTTCTTATTTTCGGGCAAAAAAGCAGAAATTCCCCGTGTTTTGGAGCAAAATTGCAGAAATTCCCCTAATTGTGGGGCAAAAGGGCAGAAATTCCCATTATGTTGGGGCAAAAAGACAGAAATTCTCTTTATTTTGGGGCAAAACGCAGAAATTTCACTTATTTTGGGGCAAAATTCCAGAACTTTTCATTATTTTGGGGCAAAATTGCAGAAATTTCACTTATTTTGGGGCAAAATTGCAGAAATTTAATTTATTTCAGGGAAAAAAAGCAGAAATTTTCTTATTTTGGGGCAAAAATGCAGAAATTCCTAATATTTTGTGGCAAAAATGCAGAAATTCCTTTTATTTTGAGGTAAAAAAGCTGAAATTCCCCTTATTTGGAGGCAAAAAGGCAGAAATTTTCCTAATTTTGGGGCAAAATTGCAGAAATTCCTATTATTTTGTGGCAAAAATGCAAAAATTCCCCTTATTTTGAGGTAAAAAAGCTGAAATTCCCCTTATTTGGGGGAAAAAGGCAGAAATTTCCCTTATTTTGGGGCAACATTGCAGAAATTTCACTTACTTCAGGGTAATAAGTCTGAAATTTTCCTTATTTTGGGGCAAAAAGACAGAAATTCCCTTTGTTTTGGACGAAAAAGACAGAATTTCCACTTATTTAGAGGCAAAAAAGCAGAAATTCCACTTATTTTGGAGCAAAAATGAAGAAATTTCCCTTTTTTATGGCAAAAAGGTATGCATTCTTCTTATTTTCGGGCAAAAATGCAGAAATTTCCCTTATTTTGTGGGGAAAAGGCTGAAATTCCCCTTATTTGGGGGCAAAAAGACAGAAATTTCCCTTATTTTGAAGCAAAATTGCAGAAATTTCACTTATTTCAGGGTAATAAGTCAGAAATTTTTTTTTAATTTTGGGGCAAAAAATACAGAAATTCCCTTTGTTTTGGGGGAAAAAGACAGAAATTCCACTTATTTAGAGGCAAAAGCAGAAATTCCCCTTATTTTGGAGCAAAAATGAAGAAATTTCCTTTTTTTATGGCAAAAAGGTATGCATTCTTCTTATTTTCGGGCAAAAAGGAAGAAATTCCCCGTATTTTGGAACAAAATTGCAGAAATTCCCCTAATTGTGGGGCAAAAAGGCAGAAATTCCCTATATGTTAGGGCAAAAAACAGAAATTCTCCTTATTTTGGTGCAAAACTCAAAATTCCACTTATTTTAAGGCAAAATTCCAGAAATTTCACTTATTTTGGGGCAAAATTACAGAAATTTCACATATTTTGGGGCAAAATTGCAGAAATTTCACTTATTTCAGGGAAAAAAGGCAGAAATTTTCTTATTTTGGGGCAAAAATGCAGAAATTCCTAATATTTTGTGGCAAAAATGCAGAAATTCCCCTCATTTTGAGGTAAAAAGGCTTAAATTCCCCTTATTTGGAGACAAGTAGGCAGAAATTTCCCTTATTTTGGGGCAAAATTGCAGAAATTTCACTTATTTCAGGGTAATAAGTCAGAAATTTTTTTTATTTTGGGGCAAAATTGCAGAAATTTCACTTATTTCAGAAAAAAAGGCAGAAATTTTCTTATTTTGGGGCAAAAATGCAGAAATTCCTAATATTTTGTGGCAAAAATGCAGAAATTTCCCTTATTTTGAGGTAAAAAGGCTGAAATTCCCCTTATTTGGAGGCAAAAAGGCAGAAATTCCCCGTATTTTGGAACCAAATTGCAGAAATTCCTCTAATTGTGGGGCAAAAAGGTAGAAATTCCCTATATGTTAGGGCAAAAAAGAGAAAATCTTTTTATTTTGGTGCAAAACTCAGAAATTCCACTTATTTTGGGGTAAAAATTGCAAAAATTTCACTTATTTCAGGGAAAAAAGGCAGAAATTTTCATATTTTGGGGCAAAAAGGCAGAAATTCCTAATATTTTGTTGCAAAAATGCAGAAATTCTCCATATTTTGAGGTAAAAAGGCTGAAATTCTTTTTATTTGGGGGCAAAAAGGCGGAAATTTCCCTTATTTTGGGACAAAATTGCAGAAATTTCACTTTTTTCAGGGTAACTGGTCAGAAATTTTTCTTATTTTGGGGCAAAAAGACAGAAATTCCCTTTGTTTTGGGGGAAAAGGACAGAAATTCCAGTTATTTAGAGGCAAAATGCAGAAATTCCCCTTATTTTGGAGCAAAAATGAAGAAATTTCCTTTTTTTATGGCAAAAAGGTATGCATTCTTCTTATTTTCGGGTAAAAAAGCAGTAATTCCCCGTATTTTGGAGCAAAATTGCAGAAATTCCCCTAATTGTGGGGCAAAAAAGACAAAAATTCCCTTTG
This sequence comes from Micromys minutus, assembly GCF_963924665.1. Classification (NCBI taxonomy): domain Eukaryota; kingdom Metazoa; phylum Chordata; class Mammalia; order Rodentia; family Muridae; genus Micromys; species Micromys minutus. The sequence continues at coordinate 16,864 of NW_027667380.1, read as the reverse complement.
GTTTGGGGGAAAAAGACAGAAATTCCACTTATTTAGAGGCAAAAAAGCAGAAATTCCCCTTATTTTGGAGCAAAATTGCAGAAATTATCCTAATTGTGGGTCAAAAAGGCAGAAATTCCCTATATGTTGGGGCAAAAAGACAGAAATTCTTTTTATTTTGGGGGAAATCTCAGAAATTCCACTTATTTTGGGGCAAAATTCCAGAAATTTCACTTATTTTGGGGCAAAATTTCAGAAATTTCACTTATTTTGGAGCAAAACTGCAGAAATTTCACGTATTTTGGGGTAACTTTGCAGAAATTTCACTTATTTCAGGGAAAAAGGCAGAAATTTTTCTTTATTTTGGGGCAAAAAGGCAGAAATTCCTAACATTTTGTGGCAAAAATGCAGAAATTTCCCTTATTTTGAGGTAAAAAAGCTGAAATTCCCCTTATTTGGGGGCAAAAAGGCAGAAATTTCCTTTATTTGGGGCAAAATTGCAGAAATTTCACTTACTTCACGGTATTAAGTCTGAAATTTTCCTTATTTTGGGGCAAAAAAAAAACAAAAATTCCCTTTGTTTTGGGCGAAAAAGACAGAAATTCCACTTATTTAGAGGCAAAAAAGCCGAAATTCCACTTATTTTAGAGCAAAAATGAAGAAATTTCCTTTTTTTATGGCAAAAAGATATGCATTCTTCTTATTTTCGGGCCAAAAAGCAGAAATTCCCCGTGTTTTGGAGCAAAATTGCAGAAATTCCCCTAATTGTGGGGCAAAAGGGCAGAAATTCCCTATATGTTGTGGGAAAAAGACAGAAATTCTCTTTATTTTGGGGAAAAACGCAGAAATTTCACTAATTTTGGGGCAAAATTCCAGAAATTTCCATTATTTTGGTGCAAAATTGCAGAAATTTAACTTATTTTGGGGCAAAATTGCAGAAATTTAACTTTTTTCAGGGAAAAAAAGCAGAAATTTTCTTATTTTGGGGCAAAAATTCAGAAATTCCTAAAATTTTGTGGCAAAAATGCAGAAATTCTCCTTATTTTGAGGTAAAAAGGCTGAAATTCCCCTTATTTGGAGGCAAAAAAGCAGAAATTTCCCTTATTTTGGGGCAAAATTGCAGAAATTTCACTTATTTCATGGTAATAAGTCAGAAATTTTTTTTATTTTTGGGCAAAATTGCACAAATTTCACTTATTTCAGAAAAAAAGCAGAAATTTTCTTATTTTGGTGCAAAAATGCAGAAATTCCTAATATTTTGTTGCAAAAATGCAGAATTTCCCCTTATTTTGAGGTAAAAAGGCTGAAATTCCCCTTATTTGGAGGCAAAAAGGCAGAAATTTCCCATATTTTGGGGCAAAATTGCAGAAATTTCACTTATTTCAGGGTAATAAGTCAGAAATTTTTTTTATTTTGGGGCAAAATTGCACAAATTTCACTTATTTCAGAAAAAAAAGCAGAAATTTTCTTATTTTGGGGCAAAAATTCAGAAATTCTTAATATTTTGTGGCAAAAATGCAGAAATTCCCCTTATTTTGAGGTAAAATGGGTGAAATTCCCCTTATTTGGAGGCAAAAAGGCAGAAATTCCCTGTATTTTGGAACCAAATTGCAGAAATTCCCCTAATTGTGGGGCAAAAAGGTAGAAATTCCCTATATGTTAGGGCAAAAAATAGAAATTCTTTTTATTTTGGTGCAAAACTCAGAAATTCCACTTATTTTGGGGCAAAATTCCAGAAATTTCACTTATTTTGGGGCAAAATTGCAGAATTTTCACTTATTTCGGGGAAAAAAGGCAGAAATTTTCTTATTTTGGGGCAAAAAGTCAGAAATTCCTAATATTTTGTTGCAAAAATGCAGAAATTCCCCTTATTTTGAGGTAAAAAGGCTGAAATTCTCCTTATTTGGGGGCAAAAAGGCAGAAATTTCCCTTATTTTGAGGCAAAATTGCAGAAATTTAACTTATTTCAGGGTAACTGGTCAGAAATTTTCCTTATTTTGCGGCTTAAAGACAGGAATTCCCTTTGTTTTGGGAGAAAAAGACAGAAATTCCAGTTATTTAGAGGCAAAAAAGCAGAAATTCCCCTTATTTTGGAGCAAAAATGAAGAAATTTCTTTTTTTTATGGCAAAAAGGTATGCATTCTTTTTATTTTCGGGCAAAAAGGCAGTAATTCCCCGTATTTTAGAGCAGAATTGCAGAAATTCTCGTAATTGTGGGGCAAAAATGACAAAAATTCCCTTTGTTTTGGGGAAAAAGACAGAAATTCCACTTATTTAGAGGCAAACAAGCAGAAATTCCCCTTATTTTGGAGCAAAATTGCAGAAATTATTTTAATTGTGGGTCAAAAGGCAGAAATTCCCTATATATTGGGGCAAAAAGACAGAAATTCTTTTTATTTTGTAGCAAATCTCAGAAATTCCACTTATTTTGGGGCAAAATTCCAGAAATTTCACTTATTTTGGGGCAAAATTTCAGAAATTTCACTTATTTTGGAGCAAGATTGCAGAAATTTCACGTATTTGGGGGCAAAATTGCAGAAATTTCACTTATTTCAGAGAAAAAGGCAGAAATTTTCCTTATTTTGGGGCAAAAAGGCAGAAATTCCTAATATTTTGTGGCAAAAATGCAGAAATTCCCCTTATTTTGAGGTAAAAAAGCTGAAATTCCCCTTATTTGGGGGCAAAAAGGCAGAAATTTACCTTATTTTGGGGCAACATTGCAGAAATTTCAGTTACTTCAGGGTAATAAGTCTGAAATTTTCCTTATTTTGGGGCAAAAAAGACAGAAATTCCCTTTGTTTTGGGCGAACAAGACAGAAATTCCACTTATTTAGAGGCAAAAAAGCAGAAATTCCACTTATTTTGGAGCAAAAATGAAGAAATTTCCCTTTTTTATGGCAAAAAGGTATGCATTCTTCTTATTTTCGGGCAAAAATGCAGAAATTTCCCTTATTTTGAGGGGAAAAGGCTGAAATTCCCCTTATTTGGGGGCAAAAAGGCAGAAATTTCCCTTATTTTGAAGCAAAATTGCAGAAATTTCACTTATTTCAGGGTAATAAGTCAGAAATTTTTTTTTAATTTTGGGGCAAAAAAGACAGAAATTCCCTTTGTTTTGGGGGAAAAAGACAGAAATTCCACTTATTTAGAGGCAAAAGCAGAAATTCCCCTTATTTTGGAGCAAAAATGAAGAAATTTCCTTTTTTTATGGCAAAAGGGTATGCATTCTTCTTATTTTCGGGCAAAAAGGAAGAAATTCCCCGTATTTTGGAACAAAATTGCAGAAATTCCCCTAATTGTGGGGCAAAAAGGCAGAAATTCCCTATATGTTAGGGCAAAAAACAGAAATTCTCCTTATTTTGGTGCAAAACTCAAAATTCCACTTATTTTAAGGCAAAATTCCAGAAATTTCACTTATTTTGGGGCAAAATTACAGAAATTTCAAATATTTTGGGGCAAAATTGCAGAAATTTCACTTATTTCAGGGAAAAAAGGCAGAAATTTTCTTATTTTGGGGCAAAAATGCAGAAATTCCTAATATTTTGTGGCAAAAATGCAGAAATTCCCCTCATTTTGAGGTAAAAAGGCTTAAATTCCCCTTATTTGGAGACAAGTAGGCAGAAATTTCCCTTATTTTGGGGCAAAATTGCAGAAATTTCACTTATTTCAGGGTAATAAGTCAGAAATTTTTTTTATTTTGGGGCAAAATTGCAGAAATTTCACTTATTTCAGAAAAAAAGGCAGAAATTTTCTTATTTTGGGGCAAAAATGCAGAAATTCCTAATATTTTGTGGCAAAAATGCAGAAATTTCCCTTATTTTGAGGTAAAAAGGCTGAAATTCCCCTTATTTGGAGGCAAAAAGGCAGAAATTCCCCGTATTTTGGAACCAAATTGCAGAAATTCCTCTAATTGTGGGGCAAAAAGGTAGAAATGCCCTATATGTTAGGGCAAAAAAGAGAAAATCTTTTTATTTTGGTGCAAAACTCAGAAATTCCACTTATTTTGGGGTAAAAATTGCAGAAATTTCACTTATTTCAGGGAAAAAAGGCAGAAATTTTCATATTTTGGGGCAAAAAGGCAGAAATTCCTAATATTTTGTTGCAAAAATGCAGAAATTCTCCATATTTTGAGGTAAAAAGGCTGAAATTCTTTTTATTTGGGGGCAAAAAGGCAGAAATTTCCCTTATTTTGGGACAAAATTGCAGAAATTTCACTTTTTTCAGGGTAACTGGTCAGAAATTTTTCTTATTTTGGGGCAAAAAGACAGAAATTCCCTTTGTTTTGGGGGAAAAGGACAGAAATTCCAGTTATTTAGAGGCAAAATGCAGAAATTCCCCTTATTTTGGAGCAAAAATGAAGAAATTTCCTTTTTTTATGGCAAAAAGGTATGCATTCTTCTTATTTTCGGGTAAAAAAGCAGTAATTCCCCGTATTTTGGAGCAAAATTGCAGAAATTCCCCTAATTGTGGGGCAAAAAAGACAAAAATTCCCTTTGGTTTGGGGGAAAAAGACAGAAATTCCACTTATTTAGAGGCAAAAAAGCAGAAATTCCCCTTATTTTGGAGCAAAATTGCAGAAATTATCCTAATTGTGGGTCAAAAAGGCAGAAATTCCCTATATGTTGGGGCAAAAAGACAGAAATTCTTTTTATTTTGGGGGAAATCTCAGAAATTCCACTTATTTTGGGGCAAAATTCCAGAAATTTCACTTATTTTGGGGCAAAATTTCAGAAATTTCACTTATTTTGGAGCAAAACTGCAGAAATTTCACGTATTTTGGGGTAAATTTGCAGAAATTTCACTTATTTCAGGGAAAAAGGCAGAAATTTTTCTTTATTTTGGGGCAAAAAGGCAGAAATTCCTAACATTTTGTGGCAAAAATGCAGAAATTTCCCTTATTTTGAGGTAAAAAAGCTGAAATTCCCCTTATTTGGGGGCAAAAAGGCAGAAATTTCCTTTATTTGGGGCAAAATTGCAGAAATTTCACTTACTTCACGGTATTAAGTCTGAAATTTTCCTTATTTTGGGGCAAAAAAAACAAAAATTCCCTTTGTTTTGGGCGAAAAAGACAGAAATTCCACTTATTTAGAGGCAAAAAAGCCGAAATTCCACTTATTTTAGAGCAAAAATGAAGAAATTTCCTTTTTTTATGGCAAAAAGATATGCATTCTTCTTATTTTCGGGCCAAAAAGCAGAAATTCCCCGTGTTTTGGAGCAAAATTGCAGAAATTCCCCTAATTGTGGGGCAAAAGGGCAGAAATTCCCTATATGTTGTGGGAAAAAGACAGAAATTCTCTTTATTTTGGGGCAAAACGCAGAAATTTCACTAATTTTGGGGCAAAATTCCAGAAATTTCCATTATTTTGGGGCAAAATTGCAGAAATTTAACTTATTTTGGGGCAAAATTGCAGAAATTTAACTTTTTTCAGGGAAAAAAAGCAGAAATTTTCTTATTTTGGGGCAAAAATGCAGAAATTCCTAAAATTTTGTGGCAAAAATGCAGAAATTCTCCTTATTTTGAGGTAAAAAGGCTGAAATTCCCCTTATTTGGAGGCAAAAAAGCAGAAATTTCCCTTATTTTGGGGCAAAATTGCAGAAATTTCACTTATTTCATGGTAATAAGTCAGAAATTTTTTTTATTTTTGGGCAAAATTGCACAAATTTCACTTATTTCAGAAAAAAAGCAGAAATTTTCTTATTTTGGTGCAAAAATGCAGAAATTCCTAATATTTTGTTGCAAAAATGCAGAATTTCCCCTTATTTTGAGGTAAAAAGGCTGAAATTCCCCTTATTTGGAGGCAAAAAGGCAGAAATTTCCCATATTTTGGGGCAAAATTGCAGAAATTTCACTTATTTCAGGGTAATAAGTCAGAAATTTTTTTTATTTTGGGGCAAAATTGCACAAATTTCACTTATTTCAAAAAAAAAAAGCAGAAATCTTCTTATTTTGGGGCAAAAATGCAGAAATTCTTAATATTTTGTGGCAAAAATGCAGAAATTCCCCTTATTTTGAGGTAAAATGGGTGAAATTCCCCTTATTTGGAGGCAAAAAGGCAGAAATTCCCTGTATTTTGGAACCAAATTGCAGAAATTCCCCTAATTGTGGGGCAAAAAGGTAGAAATTCCCTATATGTTAGGGCAAAAAATAGAAATTCTTTTTATTTTGGTGCAAAACTCAGAAATTCCACTTATTTTGGGGCAAAATTCCAGAAATTTCACTTATTTTGGGGCAAAATTGCAGAATTTTCACTTATTTCGGGGAAAAAAGGCAGAAATTTTCTTATTTTGGGGCAAAAAGGCAGAAATTCCTAATATTTTGTTGCAAAAATGCAGAAATTCCCCTTATTTTGAGGTAAAAAAGCTGAAATTCTCCTTATTTGGGGGCAAAAAGGCAGAAATTTCCCTTATTTTGAGGCAAAATTGCAGAAATTTAACTTATTTCAGGGTAACTGGTCAGAAATTTTCCTTATTTTGCGGCTTAAAGACAGGAATTCCCTTTGTTTTGGGGGAAAAAGACAGAAATTCCAGTTATTTAGAGGCAAAAAAGCAGAAATTCCCCTTATTTTGGAGCAAAAATGAAGAAATTTCTTTTTTTTATGGCAAAAAGGTATGCATTCTTTTTATTTTCGGGCAAAAAGGCAGTAATTCCCCGTATTTTAGAGCAGAATTGCAGAAATTCTCGAAATTGTGGGGCAAAAATGACAAAAATTCCCTTTGTTTTGGGGAAAAAGACAGAAATTCCACTTATTTAGAGGCAAACAAGCAGAAATTCCCCTTATTTTGGAGCAAAATTGCAGAAATTATTTTAATTGTGGGTCAAAAGGCAGAAATTCCCTATATGTTGGGGCAAAAAGACAGAAATTCTTTTTATTTTGTAGCAAATCTCAGAAATTCCACTTATTTTGGGGCAAAATTCCAGAAATTTCACTTATTTTGGGGCAAAATTTCAGAAATTTCACTTATTTTGGAGCAAGATTGCAGAAATTTCACGTATTTGGGGGCAAAATTGCAGAAATTTCACTTATTTCAGAGAAAAAGGCAGAAATTTTCCTTATTTTGGGGCAAAAAGGCAGAAATTCCTAATATTTTGTGGCAAAAATGCAGAAATTCCCCTTATTTTGAGGTAAAAAAGCTGAAATTCCCCTTATTTGGGGGCAAAAAGGCAGAAATTTACCTTATTTTGGGGCAACATTGCAGAAATTTCAGTTACTTCAGGGTAATAAGTCTGAAATTTTCCTTATTTTGGGGCAAAAAAGACAGAAATTCCCTTTGTTTTGGGCGAAAAAGACAGAAATTCCACTTATTTAGAGGCAAAAAAGCAGAAATTCCACTTATTTTGGAGCAAAAATGAAGAAATTTCCCTTTTTTATGGCAAAAAGGTATGCATTCTCCTTATTTTCGGGCAAAAATGCAGAAATTTCCCTTATTTTGAGGGGAAAAGGCTGAAATTCCCCTTATTTGGGGGCAAAAAGGCAGAAATTTCCCTTATTTTGAAGCAAAATTGCAGAAATTTCACTTATTTCAGGGTAATAAGTCAGAAATTTTTTTTTAATTTTGGGGCAAAAAAGACAGAAATTCCCTTTGTTTTGGGGGAAAAAGACAGAAATTCCACTTATTTAGAGGCAAAAGCAGAAATTCCCCTTATTTTGGAGCAAAAATGAAGAAATTTCCTTTTTTTATGGCAAAAAGGTATGCATTCTTCTTATTTTCGGGCAAAAAGGAAGAAATTCCCCGTATTTTGGAACAAAATGGCAGAAATTCCCCTAATTGTGGGGCAAAAAGGCAGAAATTCCCTATATGTTAGGGCAAAAAACAGAAATTCTCCTTATTTTGGTGCAAAACTCAAAATTCTACTTATTTTAAGGCAAAATTCCAGAAATTTCACTTATTTTGGGGCAAAATTGCAGAAATTTCACATATTTTAGGGCAAAATTGCAGAAATTTCACTTATTTCAGGGAAAAAAAGCCGAAATTTTCTTATTTTGGGGCAAAAATGCAGAAATTCCTAATATTTTGTGGCAAAAATGCAGAAATTCCCCTTATTTTGAGGAAAAAAATCTGAAATTCCCCTTATTTGGAGGCAAAAAGGCAGAAATTTCTCTTATTTTGGGGCAAAATTGCAGAAATATCACTTATTTCAGGGTAACAAGTCAGAAATTTTTTTTTATCTTGGGGCAAAATTGCAGAAATTTCACTTATTTCAGAAAAAAAGCAGAAATTTTCTTATTTTGGGGCAAAAATGCACAAATTCCAATTATTTTGTGACAAAAATGCAGAAATTCCCCTTATTTTGAGGTAAAAAGGCTGAAATTCCCATTATTTGGTGGCAAAAAGGGAGAAATACCCTGTATTTTGGAACCAAATTGCAGAAATTCCCCTAATTGTGGGGCAAAAAGGTAGAAATTCCCTATATGTTAGGGCAAAAAAGAGAAATTCTTTTTATTTTGGTGCAAAACTCAGAAATTCTACTTATTTTTGGGCAAAATTCCAGAAATTTCACTTATTTTGGGACAAAATTGCAGAAATTTCACTTACTTCAGGGAAAAAAGGCAGAAATTTTCTTATTTTGGGGCAAAAAGGCAGAAATTCCTAATATTTTGTTACAAAAATGCAGAAATTCTCCTTATTTTGAGGTAAAACGGGTGAAATTCTCCTTATTTGGGGGCAAAAAGGCAGAAATTTCCATTTTTTTGGGCAAAATTGCAGAAATTTCACTTATTTCAGGGTAATAAGTCAGAAATTTTTTTTTATTTTGGGGCAAAAAAGACAGAAATTCCCTTTGTTTTGGGGGAAAAAGACAGAAATTCCACTTATTTAGAGGCAAAAGCAGAAATTCCCCTTATTTTGGAGCAAAAATTAAGAAATTTCCTTTTTTTATGGCAAAAAGGTATGCATTCTTCTTATTTTCGGGCAAAAATGCAGAAATTTCCCTTATTTTGAGGGAAAAAGGCTGAAATTCCCATTATTTATGGGCAAAAAGGCAGAAATTTCCCTTATTTTGAAGCAAAATTGCAGAAATTTCACTTATTTCAGGGTAATAAGTCAGAATTTTTTTTTTATTTTGGGGCAAAAAAGACAGAAATTCCCTTTGTTTTGGGGGAAAAAGACAGAAATTCCACTTATTTAGAGGCAAAAGCAGAAATTCCCCTTATTTTGGAGCAAAAATGAAGAAATTTCCTTTTTTTATGGCAAAAAGGTAGGCATTTGTCTTATTTTCAGGCAATAAGGCAAAAATTCCCCGTATTTTGGAACAAAATTGCAGAAATTCCTCTAATTGTGGGGCAAAAAGGCAGAAATTCCCTATATGTTAGGGCAAAAAACAGAAATTCTCCTTATTTTGGTTCAAAACTCAAAATTCCATTTATTTTAAATCAAAATTCCAGAAATTTCACTTATTTTGGGGCAAAATTGCAGAAATTTCACATATTTTGGGGCAAAATTGCAGAAATTTCACTTATTTCAGGGAAAAAAGGCAGAAATTTTCTTATTTTGGGGCAAAAATGCAGATATTCCTAATATTTTGTGGCAAAAATGCAGAAATTCCCCTTATTTTGAGGTAAAAAGGCTTAAATTCCCCTTATTTGGAGACAAAAAGGCAGAAATTTCCCTTATTTTGGGGCAAAATTGCAGAAATTTCACTTATTTCAGGGTAATAAGTCAGAAATTTTTTTTATTTTGGGGCAAAATTGCACAAATTTCACTTATTTCAGAAAAAAAGGCAGAAATTTTCTTATTTTGGGGCAAAAATGCCGAAATTCCTAATATTTTGTGGCAAAAATGCAGAAATTCCCCTTATTTTGAGGTAAATAGGCTGAAATTCCTTTTATTTGGAGGCAAAAAGGCAGAAATTCCCCGTATTTTGGAACCAAATTGCAGAAATTCCCCTAATTGTGGGGCAAAAAGGTAGAAATTCCCTATATGTTAGGGCAAAAAAGACAAATTCTTTTTATTTTGGTGCAAAACTCAGAAATTCCACTTATTTTCGGGCAAAATTGCAGAAATTTCACTTATTTCAGGGAAAAAAGGCAGAAATTTTCATATTTTGGGGCAAAAATGCAGAAATTCCTAATATTTTGTTGCAAAAATGCAGAAATTCTCCAATTTTGAGGTAAAAAGGCTGAAATTCTCCTTATTTGGGGGCAAAAAGTCAGAAATTTTTTTTATTTTGGGGCAAAATTGCAGAAATTTCACTTTCTTCAGGGTAACTGGTCAGAAATTTTTCTTATTTTGGAGCAAAAATGAAGAAATTTCCTTTTTTTATGGCAAAAAGGTATGCATTCTTCTTATTTTCGGGTAAAAAAGCAGTAATTCCCCGTATTTTGGAGCAAAATTGCAGAAATTCCCCTAATTGTGGGGCAAAAAAGACAAAAATTCCCTTTGTTTTGGGGGAAAAAGACAGAAATTCCACTTATTTAGAGGCAAAAAAGCAGAAATTCCCCTTATTTTGGAGCAAAATTGCAGAAATTATCCTACTTGTGGGTCAAAAAGGCAGAAATTCCCTATATGTTGGGGCAAAAAGAGAGAAATTCTTTTTATTTTGGGGGAAATCTCAGAAATTCCACTTATTTTGGGGCAAAATTCCAGAAATTTCACTTATTTTGGGGCAAAATTTCAGAAATTTCACTTATTTTGGAGCAAAACTGCAGAAATTTCACGTATTTTGGGGCAAAATTGCAGAAATTTCACTTATTTCAGGGAAAAAGGCAGAAATTTTTCTTTATTTTGGGGCAAAAAGGCAGAAATTCCTAATATTTGTGGCAAAAATGCAGAAATTTCCCTTATTTTGTGGTAAAAAAGCTGAAATTCCCCTTATTTGGGGGCAAAAAGGCAGAAATTTCCCTTATTTTGGGGCAAAATTGCAGAAATTTCACTTACTTCACGGTATTAAGTCTGAAATTTTCCTTATTTTGGGGCAAAAAAACAAAAATTCCCTTTGTTTTGGGCGAAAAAGACAGAAATTCCACTTATTTAGAGGCAAAAAAGCAGAAATTCCACTTATTTTGGAGCAAAAATGAAGAAATTTCCCTTTTTTATGGCAAAAAGATATGCATTCTTCTTATTTTCGGGCAAAAAAGCAGAAATTCCCCGTGTTTTGGAGCAAAATTGCAGAAATTCCCCTAATTGTGGGGCAAAAGGGCAGAAATTCCCTATATGTTGGGGCAAAAAGACAGAAATTCTCTTTATTTTGGGGCAAAATTGCAGAAATTTCACTTATTTTGGGGCAAAATTCCAGAAATTTCCATTATTTTGGGGCAAAATTTCAGAAATTTCACTTATTTTGGGGCAAAATTGCAGAAATTTAATTTATTTCAGGGAAAAAAAGCAGAAATTTTCTTATTTTGGGGTAAAAATGCAGAAATTTCTAATATTTTATGGCAAAAATGCAGAAATTCCCCTTATTTTGAGGTAAAAAGGCTGAAATTCCCCTTATTTGGAGGCAAAAAGGCAGAAATTCCCCGTATTTTGGAACCAAATTGCAGAAATTCCCCTAATTGTGGGGCAAAAAGGTAGAAATTCCCTATATGTTAGGGCAAAAAAGAGAAATTCTTTTTATTTTGGTGCAAAACTCAGAAATTCCACTTATTTTGGGGCAAAATTCCAGAAATTTCACTTATTTTGGGGCAAAATTGCAGAAATTTCACTTATTTCAGGGAAAAAAGGCAGAAATTTTCTTATTTTGGGAAAAAAGGCAGAAATTCCTAATATTTTGTTGCAAAAATGCAGAAATTCCCCTTATTTTGAGGTAAAAAGGCTGAAATTCTCCTTATTTGAGGGCAAAAAGGCAGAAATTTCCCTTATTTTGAGGCAAAATTGCAGAAATTTCACTTATTTCAGGGTAACTGGTCAGAAATTTTCATTATTTTGGGGCAAAAAGACAGGAATTCCCTTTGTTTTGGGGGAAAAAGACAGAAATTCCAGTTATTTAGAGGCAAAAAAGCAGAAATTCCCCTTATTTTGGAGCAAAAATGAAGAAATTTCCTTTTTTTATGGCAAAAAGGTATGCATTCTTTTTATTTTCGGGCAAAAAGGCAGTAATTCCCCGTATTTTGGAGCAGAATTGCAGAAATTCTCCTAATTGTGGGTCAAAAATGACAAAAATTCTATTTGTTTTGGGGAAAAAGACAGAAATTCCACTTATTTAGAGGCAAACAAGCAGAAATTCCCCTTATTTTGGAACAAAATTGCAGAAATTATCCTAATTGTAGGTCAAAAATGCAGAAATTCCCTATATGTTGGGGCAAAAAGACAGAAATTCTTTTTATTTTGTATCAAATCTCAGAAATTCCAGTTATTTTGGGGCAAAATTCCAGAAATTTCACTTATTTTGGGGCAAAATTTCAGAAATTTCACTTATTTTGGAGCAAAATTGCAGAAATTTCACGTATTTTGGGGCAAAATTGCAGAAATTTAACTTATTTCAGAGAAAAAGGCAGAAATTTTCCTTATTTTGGGGCAAAAAGGCAGAAATTCCTAATATTTTGTGGCAAAAATGCAGAAATTCCCCTTATTTTGAGGTAAAAAAGCTGAAATTCCCCTTATTTGGGGGCAAAAAGGCAGAAATTTCCCTTATTTTGGGGCAACATTGCAGAAATTTCACTTACTTCAGGGTAATAAGTCTGAAATTTTCCTTATTTTGGGGCAAAAAAGACAGAAATTCCCTTTGTTTTGGGCGAAAAAGACAGAAATTCCACTTATTTAGAGGCAAAAAAGCAGAAATTCCACTTATTTTGGAGCAAAAATGAAGAAATTTCCCTTTTTGATGGCAAAAAGGTATGCATTCTTCTTATTTTCGGGCAAAAATGCAGATATTTCCCTTATTTTGAGGGAAAAAGGCTGAAATTCCCCTTATTTGGGGGCAAAAAGGCAGATATTTCTCTTATTTTGAAGCAAAATTGCAGAAATTTCACTTATTTCAGGGTAATAAGTCAGAAATTTTTTTTTAATTTTGGGGCAAAAAAGACAGAAATTCCCTTTCTTTTGGGGGAAAAAGACAGAAATTCCACTTATTTAGAGGCAAAAGCAGAAATTCCCATTATTTTGGAGCAAAAATGAAGAAATTTCCTTTTTTTATGGCAAAAAGGTATGCATTCTTCTTATTTTCGGGCAAAAAGGCAGAAATTCCCCGTATTTTGGAACAAAATTGCAGAAATTCCCCTAATTGTGGGGCAAAAAGGCAGAAATTCCCTATATGTTAGGGCAAAAAACAGAAATTCTCCTTATTTTGGTGCAAAACTCAAAATTCCACTTATTTTCAGGCAAAATTCCAGAAATTTCACTTATTTTGGGGCAAAATTCCAGAAACTTCACATATTTTGGGGCAAAATTGCAGAAATTTCACTTATTTCAGGGAAAAAAAGCAAAAATTTTCTTATTTTGGGGCAAAAATGCAGAAATTCCTAATATTTTGTGGCAAAAATGCAGAAATTCCCCTTATTTTGAGGTAATAAGGATGAAATTCCCCTTATTTGGGGGCAAAAAGGCAGAAATTTCTCTTATTTTGGGGCAAAATTGCAAAAATTTCACTTATTTCAGGGTAATAAGTCAGAAATTTTTTTTTATCTTGGGGCAAAATTGCAGAAATTTCACTTATTTCAGAAAAAAAAGCAGAAATTTTCTTATTTTGGGGCAAAAATTCACAAATTCCTAATATTTTGTGGCAAAAATGCAGAAATTCCCCTTATTTTGAGGTAAAAAGGCTGAAATTCCCCTTATTTGGTGGCAAAAAGGAAGAAATTCCCCGTATTTTGGAACCAAATTGCAGAAATTCCCCTAATTGTGGGGCAAAAAGGTAGAATTTCCCTATATGTTAGGGAAAAAAAGAGAAATTCTTTTTATTTTGGTGCAAAATTCAGAAATTCCACTTATTTTGGGGCAAAATTCCAGAAATTTCACTTATTTTGGGGCAAAATTTCAGAAATTTCACTTATTTTGGAGCAAAATTGCAGAAATTTCACGTATTTTGGGGCAAAATTGCAGAAATTTCACTTATTTCAGGGAAAAAGGCAGAAATTTTCCTTATTTTGGGGCAAAAAGGCAGAAATTCCTAATATTTTGTGTCAAAAATGCAGAAATTTCCCTTATTTTGAGGTAAAAAAGCTGAAATTCCCCTTATTTGGGGGCAAAAAGGCAGAAATTTCCCTTATTTTGGGGCAAAATTGCAGAAATTTCACTTACTTCAGGGTAATAAGTCTGAAATTTTCCTTATTTTGGGGCAAAAAAACAGAAATTCCCTTTGTTTTGGGCGAAAAAGACAGAAATTCCACTTATTTAGAGGCAAAAAAGCAGAAATTCCACTTATTTTGGAGCAAAAATGAAGAAATTTCCCTTTTTATGGCAAAAAGGTATGCATTCTTCTTATTTTCGGGCAAAAAAGCAAAAATTCCCCGTGTTTTGGAGCAAAATTGCAGAAATTCCCCTAATTGTGGGGCAAAAGGGCAGAAATTCCCTATATTTTGGGGCAAAAAGACAGAAATTCTCCTTATTTTGGGGCAAAATTGCAGAAATTTCACATATTTCAGGGTAATAAGTCAGAAATTTTATTTATTTTGGGGCAAAATTGCAGAAATTTCACTTATTTCAGGGAAAAAAGCAGAAATTTTCTTATTTTGGGGCAAAAATGCAGAAATTCCTAATATTTTGTGGCAAAAATGCAGAAATTCCCTTTATTTTGAGGTAAAAATGCTGAAATTCCCCTTATTTGGAGGCAAAAAGGCAGAAATTCCACGTATTTTGGAACAAAATTGCAGAAATTCCCGTAATTGTGAGGTAAAAATGCAGAAATTCCCTATATGTTAGGGCAAAAAAGAGAAATTCTCCTTATTTTGGTGCAAAACTCAGAAATTCCACTTATTTTGGGGCAAAATTCCAAAAATTTCAATTATTTTGGGCCAAAATTGCAGAAATTTCTCTTATTTCGGGGAAAAAAGGCAGAAATTATCTTATTTTGGGGCAAAAAGGCAGAAATTCCTAATATTTTGTTGCAAAAATGCAGAAATTCCCCTTATTTTGAGGTAAAAAGGCTGAAATTCTCCTTATTTGGGGGCAAAAAGGCAGAAATTTCCCTTATTTTGGGGGAAAATTGCAGAAATTTCACTTATTTCAGGGTAACTGGTCAGAAATTTTCCTTATTTTGGGGCAAAAAAGACAAAAATTCCCTTGGTTTTGGGGGAAAAAGACAGAAATTTCAGTTATTTAGAGGCAAAAATGCAGAAATTCTTCTTATTTTGGAGCAAAAATGAAGAAATTTCTTTTTTCATGGCAAAAAGGTATGCATTCTTCTTATTTTCGGGCAAAAAGGCAGGAATTCCCCGTATTTTGGAGCAAAATTACAGAAATTCCCCTAATTGTGGGGCAAAAAAGACAAAAATTCCCTTTGTTTTGGGGGAAAAAAACAGAAATTCAACTTATTTAGAGGCAAAAAAGCAGAAATTCCCCTTATTTTGGGGCAAAATTGCAGAAATTATCCTAATTGTGGGTCAAAAAGGCAGAAATTGCCTATATGTTGGTGCAAAAAGACAGAAATTCTTTTTATTTTGGGGGAAATCTCAGAAATTCCACTTATTTTGGGGCAAAATTCCAGAAATTTCACTTATTTTGGAGCAAAATTTCAGAAATTTCACTTATTTTGGAGCAAAATTGCAGAAATTTCACATATTTTGAGGCAAAATTGCAGAAATTTCACTTATTTCAGAAAAAAAAGGCAGAAATTTTCCTTATTTTAGGGCAAAAATGCAGAAATTCCTAATATTTTGTGGCAAAAATGCAGAAATTCCCCTTATTTTGAGGTAAAAAGGCTGAATTTCCCCTTATTTGGAGGCGAAAAGGCAGAAATTTCCCTTATTTTGGGTCAAAATTGCAGAAGTTTCACTTACTTCAGGGTAATAAGTCAGAATTTTTCCTTATTTTGGGGCAAAAAAGACAGAAATTCCCTTTGTTTTGGGGTAAAAAGACAGAAATTCCAGTTATTTAGAGGCAAAAAAGTATAAATTCCCCTTATTTTGGAGAAAAAATGAAAAAATTTCTCTTTTTTATGGCAAAAAGGTATGCATTCTTTTTATTTTCAGGCAAAAAGGCAGAAATTCCCCGTATTTTGGAGCAAAATTGCAGAAATTCCGCTAATTGTGGGGCAAAAAGTCAGAAAATCCCTATATGTTGGGGCAAAAAGACAGAAATTCTCCTTATTTTGGGGCAAAACTCAGAAATTCCACTTATTTTGGGGCAAAATTCCAGAAATTTCCCTTATTTTGGGGCAAAATTCCAGAAATATCACTTATTTTGGGGCAAAATTGCAGAAATTTCACTTATTTCAGGGTAATAAGTCAGAAATTTTTTTTATTTTTGGGCAAAAAAGACAGAAATTCCCTTTGTTTTGGGGGAAAAAGACAGAAATTCCACATATTTAGAGGCAAAAAAGCAGAATTTCCCCTTTTTTTGGAGCAAAAATGATGAAATTTCCTTTTTTTATGGCAAAAAGTATGCATTCTTCTTATTTTCAGTCAAAAAATTAGAAATTCCCTGTATTTTGGAACAAAATTGCAGAAATTCCCCTAATTGTGGGGCAAAAAGGCAGAAATTTTCTATATGTTAGGGCAAAAAAGAGAAATTCTCCTTATTTTGGTGCAAAACTCAGAAATTCGACTTATTTTGGGGCAAAATTCCAGAAATTTCACTTATTTCAGGGAAAAAAGGCAGAAATTTTCTTATTTTGGGGCAAAAAGGCAGAAATTCCTAATATTTTTTGGCAAAAATGCAGAAATTCCCCTTATTTTGAGGTAAAAAGGCTGAAATTCTTCTTATTTGGGGGCAAAAAGGCAGAAATTTCCCTTATTTTGAGGCAAAATTGCAGAAATTTCACTTATTTCAGGGTAACTGGTCAGAAATTTATCTT